>NC_136271.1:54093998-54248998 GCF_964187855.1 Myxine glutinosa | reverse complement strand
AGTTCACTGGTAATTCCCTGTGTGTTGCAAGAGGCAACGAACAGGGTTGGTGGCAGGAATGGCTTCCGGCTTTAAAACATTGCTTCAAAAAGGGGACCGCGGTGCCCAAACCCTGCTTTGCGGGGAAAAATGGCCTCTAAAGGTGGTTTATATATATGTATATACACTGTAACCCCAATATAACGAACTGCTCGGGAGACATAAAAAAAAAGTTCGTTATTTTGAAGTGTTCGTAATACTGAATAACTGTACGATTCACCATACTATCACACCTATTCATATGCAAAACAACAAACTCTTTGTATTGTTCATTCATGTACATTTTATTGTTCGATTGTACGAATAAAAAACTTAAAAAAGCATTGCTATTGTGTCATTGTTTAAAAGTTCATGTATAAATAAAATGTTCAAGTACATGTAATATTCACCGAATGTTCAATTTACTGCGTGAAGAAACTGGTAATCTTGGATTGTTTACTCTTGGAGGTGGCGTTTTCTTTGCGTGCATAAGATAATAGCTGACGGAGCTGTAAAACTTTAATGCTGTCGACTGGTTGCCCTTCAAACCAGGAAAGTGCTGTTTCAAGTCCGGCAATTACATCAGATGTTGCTGGAACTTCTTGTGGTTCATTGGTGTCATCAGAGTCACTTCGATGTCACACTGCAGTGTTGTTTCACGAACGGAGGCGATGTCCAGGGTTTTCAAAAAGTCCTGCAATGCTGTGACATCTCTGGAAACGATTTCTCTGAGCAACTTCTTGCGGTAACGTTTCTTCAGTGCTGAAATAATTCCAGCATCCATTGGCTGTATTTTACTGGTTGTGTTCTTCGGCAGAAAATATGCACGGATTTTGCCATCACGTGTACGAAGTTGGGTTTCTGCTGGGTGGGCGGGACAGTTGTCAGTCAATAAGATTGCTTTCTGCTCCAAACCACGTCGACGAAGAAAAGATCGAACAGATGGGACAAACTCTTCATGAAACCATTTCTTGAAAATGTCCGAAGTCATCCAGGCGTTGTTGGTGTGACAATAACTTATTGGTAGGGTTTATCGATTCACGTGCTTGAGACAGCGTGGATTCTGGAACTTGCCGATGCATAACGGACGCAGTTTATGCTCACCGGAGGCGTTCGTACCAACTAAAATTGTCACACGATCTTTGTATTTCTTGTAGCCAGTTGTACGTTGTTCTTCTTTCCTGGAAGCGAGTGTTCTGTCTGGTAGGCACTTGAAAAAAAGTCCTGTTTCATCTGCGTTGTAAATCTGATCGGGACTGTAACCTTCAGATTCGATAATGTTTCTCAGTTCTGGAATGAACTCGGCAGCCGCTGCATCGTCACATGACTTGTCTTCCCCGGAAATCTTGAGTGCACGTATACCATGACGATTTTTCCACCGATAGAGCCATCCAGTGGACCCGGTGAATTTTCTGTCCTCACCATGCATTTCTTTTGATAATGCTATAGCTTTCTCCATAACCATAGGGCCGGAAATCGGTATGTTGGCAGCTCGTTGTTGTTCGAACCATAGATAGACTGCCTGATCGAGATCGCCGTCATTCGCCTGCCGCATTTTCCTCCGCTTCAAACCATCTTGTTGACTGCATTTGTGGACAAATTCCCGTAACCCCTTTTCCTTTCCTTTGAACATTGATATGCTGCTCTTAGGAATGCCGTATTCTCTGGAAAGGTTTGCTGCTTTCTCACCAAGAATGAGACGATCAATGATACGGAGCTTGTCTTCAACTGACAAGATCTTGCGTTTACGGGACGGTGTAGCCATATTGATTTGCCTTACGTTAAACAATAGAATCTCATTAAATATGCGGGGGACAGGAAGTTCGTTCGTTATATCCGGAAGTTCGTAATACTGGTGTTCGTTATAGCGGGGTTCCAGTTATTGTTACGGTTCTCTACGCCGCCCTTCTTCCTCTTACCAAGGGGGGATTAATCCCCTTGTTCTTGCTGGGCTTGGCGGAATCGAGGCTTGACACATCCCTTCCTGGCAAGCGCAAGGTAGGGTTTCGGGACCAAGTCTCGCACGTACTTAAATACCTGTGCTGCCACAGAAGCGAGGAAGCAAGCCTCGCACGAGCCACGTGTGGTTTGAGTACGCCGAGCGGATTGAGTACCATGTGGTCCATGCAGTCTTAATTAGTTAGTGGAACCCGATTGGAGCGATCCCATTCGTACCACGCTTAGCCAATGAATAAACCACAGGAACGATCGAATGGAAAAAGGAAGAAGCCAGGTTTAATTATTCCTACACGTATTTACATTGATCAGGGACGCAGAGACACAGAGCAGCCTTAAGCAGTCTTAACTTATTTCCCCAGACAACGGGCCTGCCTCACTCACACAGGGAATTGCAGATGGGTAGGTGGTCAGCCACGCATCGACGTAGTCGTCCAGAGATGGCCTCCGTCCGGCTCTCCACGGTCCCGGCATGTCCTGCAAAGATGGTAGCAGGCGATGGCAGGGACCCGTAGCGCGTCTCCCGAACAAGGCAGATAACGAGGTGGAACGGTAAAGGGCGGGACTCTCAGCGTGGCTGGCGATTACTCAGCCGTTCTCACTCGCGTGACTTAATGCGCTGTATATCGGTTCATGCCCGTCTGGCTGCGCCCGCGTGTCTTTCACAGTTCGCTGCCAACTCTTCTTCTTCGATCCTCTGAGATGGTTAGTGCGCACGAGTTCTTTAGTGCTAGCCCTTTCGCAAATCCATATATATATATATATATATATATATATATATATATATATATATATATATATATATATATATACATATATATATATATACATATATACATATATATATATATATATATATATATATATATGTATGTATATATATATGTATATATGTATGTATATGTATGTATGTATATATATATATATGTATATGTATGTGTTACATATTTATGTGAATGTATGTGAATTACCATTCAGGTCTTTGCTTATCCGTGTGTATTATATTAAGGGTTGTTGTGGTTGGAGGGTCAGGAGCCCTTCTGAAATAGTGGCCGGAAACGGAAGTGACCGGAAAACGGAAGAGAAAAGACACGAGGAAAAAGGACGGGGATTCTTCTCTTCTTCCTCGCCCCGCTCCGACGAAAGGGGGAATTGATTGAGCCGTGTGGAAAAGCGGCGTTCCCGAGCCTGTCTGGCGAGAGGAGTTACCGGGACGGATACCTGCCCGGTGGACGTCAAACTGTCATGTGGCCGTGCACCGACCCAGCGTTTGGCGCCGTTCGCGACACCGTCAAAACAGACGCGTACGGGTCGCCCGTTGGGGCCTAACACGCCTTGCAAGCGGCGTGGGGTTGGCTTGCTTTCCCGTACCCGCTTCGCGTGGCCACGAGGGGCTGCAGCCGGGGTGCCTGGTAGCGGTACGATACCTGCCCGGTGGAAACACGTCCACCCGGGGTTCGTTCAAACCGCCGAGTGCGGCTACGCGACCATCATCTTGGTTCAAGGAGGGGCCCAGAGACATTGTGCGGGACCGAGACCAAAAGGGGGTTGTGAGTACTCACCGGGACACACATATATAAGATGGCCATCTTAATCATAGGGAATTGATTGTGGATTGAGAATTGTTGATGGTGGTGTATTGTTGATTGCTCGCGGAAAATCTCCGTGGTTGTGTCATTGAAATTGTATGGTATCCTTACCATTGGAAATATATCCTTGAACATCAGTTGTCTCTTGGGTGAAATTCATATGGATTGCGTGGCGAAAGCGCATATATAATACAGCTTTCTGGCGAAGTTCCTCTCACGGTCCGGGGGTCACCGAGACCAGGTATTCACCGAGGGGACCACGTAACAGAATTGGGGGCTCGTCCAAATTACGATTTGCGGTTTCGCAATTGGGTCTACGTCCGGGATTTAAAATTGTTTAAAATAATAAAATAATAATTTTTTTATTAATTAAAATTAATTAATTAATTATTAATTGGTAAATTTTTTTGAGAAATTGGGGTAAAGTCTTGGGTGAAGGTTAACAGGTGTTAACAATAGGCACCATGGCGTTTGTGGCACAGAACTTTGGGGTAACCCCGAGTGAGGCACAGTTCCGAGCGTTGCTAAAGTCGGACCTCTTGAAATTGGCCAAACATTTTAACTTGGAGGTCCGAACTAATTTGAGGAAGGCAGAGTTGCAGGCCACGGTGATACAATCTATGGTGGGATTAGGAACATGGGACGAGTTAGCCTGGGAGTGGCTACCCGAAGAACCAGAAGATGTTGAGCTCCGGAAACTGGAGTTGCAATTACGGAGCCAGGAACGGATTAAAGAAGAAGAAAGGAAAGCAGAAAAGGAAAGAGCAGAAGAAGAAAGGAAAGCAGAAGAGAGGAGAGAAGAGAAGCAAGCGGAGGAAAGGAGAGTGGAACGAGAACTCCAGGAAAGGTTAAAAGAAGAAGAAAGGAAAGCAGAAGCAGAGGAAAGGAGAGTGGAACGAGAACTCCAGGAAAGGTTAGAAGGGAGAAAAGCAGAGGAGAGGAGAGCTGCAAGGGACCTCGAAGCAGAGGAGAGAAAAGCGGAAAGGGAATTAAAGGAACGTGACATGGAGCTTCAGCAAGAAATCAAATTCAAGGAGCTGGAGTTAATGAGAGAACGGGGAGAGGCACCACCCTTGCTGACGGGGTCGACACCTAACCAGAAAACCTGGGATGTGGGCAGACATGTGAGGCTGGTTCCACCGTTCAGTGAAAAGGAAGTCGCGAAATTTTTCCCACACTTTGAGAAAGTGGCTCGACAATTAAACTGGCCGGAGGAGGCCTGGACCATACTCGTGCAAAGTGTGCTGGTGGGAAAGCTCAGGAAATTTATTCGGCGCTACCAATGGACCAATGTGCAGATTATGAGGTACTGAAGAAGCACATCCTCAAGGCCTATGAGTTGGTTCCGGAAGCTTACATGCAAAAATTCAGGAATGCCAGGAAGAGGGAGAGTGAGACCCATGTGGAGTTTGCCAGAGTGAAAGAAAACATGTTTGATCGGTGGTGTGAGTCAAAAGGAGTCGGGAAAGACTTCGAAACATTGCGGGACTTGATCCTGGTGGAGGAATTCCAGCAGTGTGTCCACGAGGACATCAAAGTGTACCTGCAGGAAAAGAAAGTACCAAAGTTGTGGGACGCAGCCACCATGGCAGATGATTATGCCTTAACCCACCGAATAGGGGTCCACGAACCGAAATCCTCGCCTAGATCTCCGCAGGGGAGGTGGGGAACAGCAAGTGCGGAGAACGACCATACATGGCGGCGGCCTCGAGATGATTATGGGGACAACTATGATACCCCACCTGTTCGAAATCAGAGGGATGCGGGCCCAAGACAAACTTATAGTTCGGGGGGCCCGAGGCAGACCACGAGTTTTTCCTCCGGGCCTACTTGCGCTTTTTGCAAGAAACCTGGACACTTGATGTCCAGTTGTTACCGCATGAAAAGCGAAGACCCAGAGCGGAGTCCGACTACTACGACTCCAAACGCAATGGCCATTGTGAGAAATCGCCATCAAAAGGGTTACCAACCATTTATTTCAGAGGGGTTTGTGTCACGGGATGGAGCCTCGACTAACCGGAAACCGGTTAGGATATTGAGGGACACAGGGGCACATCAATCTTTAATGCTTGAAGGCATTTTGCCATGGTCCGAGGAGACGGCAACAGGGGATAGTGTTCGTTTACAGGGGATCGGGGGCGGTGTTAGTGCTCCCCTTCATGTCATCCATTTGGAGTCCGATTTGGTGTCAGGACCGGTCACCGTCGGTTTACAAGCCACGCTTCCTGTAGAGGGTGTATCTGTGGTTATCGGGAATGATTTGGCCGGGGGTCAAGTTTATGGTAACCTGAAGGTTGGTAAAGAGCCCAGCAGGGAAAATAACGCCACACCAGCTCGGGATGGCGACAAAAGTGCCAAGGTATTTGTAGGGGGACTGAACTTCAAAACAGAGGAAGAAGTTCTGACCTCTGTCTTCAACAGATATGGGCCGCTGGTGGAAGTGCGGTTGGTAAGAGACTGGGAAACGCAACAGTCAAGAGGGTTCGGCTTTGTCACGTTTGCCAGCACAAAAGACGCCAGAGAGGCAGAGAAGAATTGGAATGGCAAGGATTTGGAGGGTCGGACCATAACAGTAGGGAAGGCATTTCGTAGGCGTCGAGAGGTCTACAGGAGAGGACAACTGGGCGGTAGTTTTGGTGGTGGCCGCAATCAATATTATTATGGAGGCTCCCTGAGTTACGGCTGCTCCCGAAGGAAGGATTGGCAAAGTAGTGGCCGAGACGGAGACCGCTATTCATGGGACTACAGGGACAAGTGGTCCCACCCTAAGTATTAGGGAAGTTCTGAGAAGTTGAAGCACTGAATGCGGCGGAGCCGCCGAGCCAAGATTTCATGCACGGACTAACCGTGAACTCCACGTTCCTCAAGGCGCCCCTGTAGAGAACTTTCCTGCATGGACTAACCGTGAACTCCGCGTTCCTAAAGGCATCCATGTAGTGAATACACGGCTTGGCCTCCCGGAAAAAGTGCTATCGAGTTGCTTAACTTTGGATCTTTGATCAACCCCTTAACCTTCATTCACAAGAAACTGACGGTCAAAGTCAGAGGGTCATGAGATGGAGTTTGATTTGGCAGGGACAATGTCGTTGCTGGTGCTTAGTCCAGAGGGAGTAATCTGGAGGGGTTGTGGGGAAATTTTGGTTGCTTTATTTTTAAGTGATAACTGTGCCCAGGGGGAACTGATAATGTGGGGGGGTTGAGTTATCGGGTTTGTTTCTCCAAATTGGCCGGCAAAGAAAGTTTTCGCTGGGTTCCAACTTTCTTTCTTGAAGGGGGGGAGTGTTACATATTTATGTGAATGTATGTGAATTACCATTCAGGTCTTTGCTTATCCGTGTGTATTATATTAAGGGTTGTTGTGGTTGGAGGGTCAGGAGCCCTTCTGAAATAGTGGCCGGAAACGGAAGTGACCGGAAAACGGAAGAGAAAAGACACGAGGAAAAAGGACGGGGATTCTTCTCTTCTTCCTCGCCCCGCTCCGACGAAAGGGGGAATTGATTGAGCCGTGTGGAAAAGCGGCGTTCCCGAGCCTGTCTGGCGAGAGGAGTTACCGGGACGGATACCTGCCCGGTGGACGTCAAACTGTCGTGTGGCCGTGCACCGACCCAGCGTTTGGCGCCGTTCGCGACACCGTCAAAACAGACGCGTATGGGTCGCCCGTTGGGGCCTAACACGCCTTGCAAGCGGCGTGGGGTTTGGCTTGCTTTCCCGTACCCGCTTCGCGTGGCCACGAGGGGCTGCAGCCGGGGTGCCTGGTAGCGGTACGATACCTGCCCGGTGGAAACACGTCCACCCGGGATACGTTCAACCACCCGAGTGCGGCTACGCCGACCATCATCTTGGTCAGGAGGGGCCCAGAGACATTGTGCGGGACCGAGACCAAAAGGGGGTTGTGAGTACTCACCGGGACACACATATATAAGATGGCCATCTTAATCATAGGGAATTGATTGTGGATTGAGAATTGTTGATGGTGGTGTATTGTTGATTGCTCGGGGAAAATCTCCGTGGTTGTGTCATTGAAATTGTATGGTATCCTTACCATTGGAAATATATCCTTGAACATCAGTTGTCTCTTGGGTGAAATTCATATGGATTGCGTGGCGAAAGCGCATATATAATACAGCTTTCTGGCGAAGTTCCTCTCACGGTCCGGGGGTCACCGAGACCAGGTATTCACCGAGGGGACCACGTAACATATGTATGTATATATATATGTATATATGTATGTATATGTATGTATGTATATATATATGTATATATGTATGTATATATATATTTATATATATATATATATATATATTGTTACGGATACGGAGTACGGCTCTTCCCCCTTGGCTAGGGGTGGTTAGTCCCTTGTCTTGTTAAGCTGACCATCACCGCTCCTGGCACTTGTAACGCTATCCCGCGGGATGGAACGGATCAGGGTTATGGGTCCAGGGTTTATCCCGAATACCTTTATCTGTCCCTCCGCAGACTAGGGAGACAAGTACCGCTCGAACCCCGGTTTGGATGGTCTAGTTGCCGAGCGGTTTTTAGCAACCCGAAGTTCGAGTCATTAGCCTTCACTAAACCCGATCCTGAACGTTGGCCGAATCGCGCCACGTACACTCAATATTGAAACCACTAAAGTGGCCGAACGAGAATGAAGAAGAAGAAGAAGTACGGAGGAATAACAGGATTTATTATTTACACACAACTAAAGCAAAAAGAGAAGTCAAGGTTATATACAGGGAAATGGAAGGAGCAGGAGACACAGTGAAATCATTAGCTTACCTATTAACAGTCTTAATTAATAAACTCCAGGACAACATGTACGACAGACGAACATTCACACTTACATGGGGAAATGATGGCAGGAACGAATGGCTTGGAGATGGATGGCTTTGAGAGGCAAGGAAGGTTCAGCGGGGACTGGGCACGGTCGGGCCGGAGGTTATCACCGTTACTCTGAGCAAATCCCATGCTCCGAACCCAATTCAACAAACTCAAAACCCCGGCAGGGCTCGCATTTCCCAATTCCCATCCAGATCCAATTCCCATCCAATTTCCCAATTCCCAAACGGAAATCACGCAAGTAAGTTACCAAAATACCTCCCCTCCAGATCAAAGGTGTGTATTTCGCACCTCTGACAGCATTCCACACCAACAGAACTTTAATTAAACGAACGTCGCTAGGATCCTCGGATAGACGCTAAAATCGACACACACACGTCAATGACGAATGCACAATACACACGACAAAAATCCGATTTAAATTCAGAGATCGCCGATCGACCTGGCACAACCAACTCAACGCGACGACGCCACGCCGCCCCCCGTCCCGGCGCGCATCCTCGTGCCTCCACACAAATCCCAACATTCCCGCCTCGCGGTTTCCTGCGAGGGCCGTTGCCGCGGCAACCAGCCTGCGCACCGCTCTATTCGCGTTCACGGCGGGGTTTACCTCGCGTCGGGACGTGAGTCTTTTCAAACGAGTTTGACAGCTGTCATAACAGTCCGCTGTCAAAACATTGAGCTGTCAACATAGTTAGCTGTCAATCAGTCAGGGATATACCAATACACGAGTCGCCAATACACAATATAATCGTTGATTGCATCCTCTCCTGTCACACTCTGTACCTGTCGCACACCTTACCAGCGGCCTCTCACGAACACCCAGGTCTACACCAACCCCAAGCCGACTGAATCTCCCCTCACACACTTCAATGTGCCCGCTCGCACACCATAAAAGAACCGCCAGACCATCCGTTCGCCTCTTGTCCCAAACAAATAAAAATACACACGTCAATTACCGAACATCACCAGGACCCTCGGATGGATGCCAGAATCGGCAATCCCGGTCTGGATTCCCGCACCGCAAGCGGCCAATCACAATGATTCGAAGCCCACACAGTGGTGTTGCACATCAAGTGGTCATCAAAATCCACATTCGTTCATGTTCCTCATACCACGTGACTGTCAAACCGGCTCGCATTTCATGCGTTTCCTTATATCCGACCAACTTGACACTAACCGCGTACATTACAGCACACGTGGATTCATGCACACCCTGTTCAACATCTTGTGCAGCAATTCCCATTCATTCGTATATGTCTCATTTCATTCAGAGGAAAAGGGGATTTTTGGGACAAGGGGAGGAAAGGGGTGAGAAGGGTGAGGCAGGGGAAGGGGGGGTCAGGAGGAGGGGCTCGCTGCGCAGGGGGGTTGCCTGAAGCCCCGGGACAGAGCTTTAGGGCTTGGAGGGTAGGGGATCTGTATCTACCTAACCTTCCAGGGGTCTTGATCTTCAACGAGCGACATTGGTCGCTCCCTGGCTCGCTTACCTATCTTATTTCCTTAATCGCCTTATTCCCGCCTTATCCTGCACCTGCAATTAGTTTGCCTGCTTCCTCAGGCCATCGAGAGGCTCGACCGCCTGCACTTTCCGAGAGGCTCATCCGCCTGCACAGCTGTCTACCCTAACTCCTAGAGGCTCGCCCGCCCCACAACTTTCTACCCTAACTCCTAGCTTTCTAGTCTAACTCCTAGAGGTTCGCCCACCTCATCTCAGCTCTCTAACATAACTCCTGAAGAGGTTCGACCACCTCATCTCAACTTTCTGTGTGCTAACCGTATCTTACCTGTCCAGCTAACCGCCAGGTAATTAGGCAACCTTACTCCTTATTCCCGAGAGATCTCTCCTACATATAGCCGCCTAATCAGAGATCTCTCCCGCATATATGCTAATCGTACCTTATTTTTGCCGGCGTCCTTATGACGCTTCTAACCTTACTTTACGAAACCAATTTATTCCTTATCCTCGGCGCCCTCTTGGGGCACCTTACTCTCCCGTCCCGTAACGTTACCCTGACGAATCCTATAAACAGCTCAGTTGTTCTGGAGCCCAAAAACGGCTCGTTCTTAAATTTTGTTCGAGGATCAGGCTCGAGCAGGAAACAGGCAAACGACACCGAGCGACAGAGTGAGTTCCAATTTAGCCTAACATCCCAGTTTATAACAAAATAAACCCAAGGCTCACCTCACCCAGACCGATCAAACCAGCTGGTGTTTTTTTCCCACTCACTCGCGCCTGGAGCCGCGTCCCGAGTCTGCCGGAGCTGACTCCTGCCTGGCTCGCCATTTGATGGATCCGTGACTTAGGACTCAAGACTCATGATTGAGAGAAGGAACAACTGAGATATTTATTTGATTCATCAAACACACAAGCTTGTGGAAAGCAAAATGCATAAAACTGAGGCCCACAAGGACCAGGATTCCAACATGATGCTCTAAAATAATTCGGTCAAGCCTTTCATTTTATAAAGGGAATATTGGGGTGTGGTTTTAGCTCTCGAGACAAAGGAAAGACAGAGTGGTCTCCAAGGTCATTAAAGGGTCAAACAACATGTTGACTACTTACTAGAAACCTGATTTTTGGGGGAGTTCAGCAAGTCGTAAAAATGTCAAACATGAAAGTGATATAACGCAGTCCTTTAAGGGGGACTGGGAAAGATAGGTTGGTCTTCACAGAGGGATTATATCATCAGGGTCTGGATTTACAAAGCATATAACTTTTTATAACAAGTTTCCAAAGAACATGAAAGTATTATGAGTATACAGAAATCAATCAAAAACAGAACATTTTCTTGTTTATACTTGGTAATAGGTCAAACGATAATAGAACACAATGGGGGAGGTGGGGGGGGGGGGGGGGTCTGAACCCCCACATATATACAGAATTGGCATTTAATATGGAATTTTTTTTTTTCTTGACTTGGGTTTACTTTCTTAACTCAGTATATCAATCTGGTGAGTTTCTTTTACACTTTGGTGATTTATTTGTGAAAAGAACCATGTCACTGATTGTCTGTCGCAGCAAGAAGTCAACAACAGGATTATATCACAGGTGGTGTGGCAAGATGTACGGACAGGTGCATTTGACGATTGGCTTCACAGTCGGGTATACAAGGGTTGTTGCGTTCTGTATTAGTGGAAAACAACTGCTGCACATCTCCAAACGTTATTGCCGCTTCCTCTGGATATGGTCCGTCAACTCGACAATGCTGTTTGTCATGGAGTGGTGGCTTTAAGAAATTACGGCATGAAAGAGCATGCTATTGCATGGCAGTATGGCATCACTCAAGGTCAGGTGTCAAAGATCCTGAAACGAAATGCTCAGAGGGGTGTCCCTACTCCAATACCGAGGCCAGGACGTCCCCGCAGAACCACAAGGAGGGATGATCGCCAGCTGCACCAGTTAGTCCACAATGTCCGTACCAAGTCAGCTAATCGGCTTAGGGCTGAGTGGCAGCAACTGACAAATGTGCCTGTATCCAGAAGGCTAGTCAACCATCGACTGGTTCAAGCAGGCTATCGTGCCAGGCGTCCCCGGAGTCAGCCACGCCTGACCAGACAACACCGCCAGCGCCGATTGCAGTGGGCCAGAGAGCACCATCAATGGCAGCTAGGACACTGGAATCCGGTGATCTTCAGTGACGATTCTAGATTTCTGGTCTATCGTGAAGATGGCCACGTCTGAGTGTGCAGACAAGTGCATGAAGCCTACAACAAAGATTGTATAGTGCCAAGAGTCCAAGCTGGAGGTGGTGGGGTGACCGTTTGGGCTGCTTTTCATGCACGGGGCAAAACTGACTTTGTTGTTCTGAATGGAAACCTGAACCAGTTCAAGTACAGGGCCATTCTGGATTAAAAATTGCTTCCATTTGCTCGTGCAGCCTTTCGAGGAAACTTTGTCTTCCAAGATGACAATGCACGGCCTCATTGTGCTCGCATGATCCAACACTTTCTTGCTGACCGTGGTGTAGAGCATATGGAGTGGCCTGCCATGTCCCTGGATATGAATCCATTTGAGAACTACTGGGCAGAATTAACGCGTCAAATAGACAACTTGGACCAGCAGCCCACCTCTGTGCATGAATTGCCGCAGACTATTGTCACTGCATGGCAAGCGATTCCTGTCCAAACCTTGGCAATTCTTGTGAACAGCATGCCTCAACGTGTACGTGCTCTCCTGAATGCTCGTGGGGGTTACACGAAGTACTGAACTGTAATTTTACTGTCCGTAATCCCAGTCGTAATTTAACTTTTGTTTTTGTTAAAAACATTTTTGGCTCATGTGCAAAATAAAGAGATACTTCTGGAAAACGTACAGAAGTTTAACACAGTACTGTCCATGAATTGAGTTCGATATCAGTTGATATCACTTTCAAGGATCAATTTGTTTGCTTCGAAATGTCAAATGTGGTTTTTGTTTCTTTTAAAGGTCACATTAACAAAATCTTGAATAATTTCAACATAATTCCAATGAACTTTTGGTTCTAAGACATCTTGAAAAGTAAGTTCACCCCCACAAAAAAAAAATTCCATATTAAATGCCAAGTCTGTATATTATTACGGATCTCAAACGACGGCGCTCCCCTTACCAAGGGGCGTTAACCCCTTGTCCTGTGCACTGGCCGTCGCCGATCCTGGGGGTATGACGTCACGCCCGGACAGCACTAAATAGGGTATTAGGCCTATCCGTCCTATGACCTAAGTACCAGCGCCTCCCGGTACGCAAGGAAATACTCCCGCCCGTCCCGCAGTGTGATTGATGGATTGCGCTGAGCGAAGCGAACTGCGGCGCGAGCCGTTTATCAAGGGACTAAACCCGATTGCGAAGCGTTGGCCGAAATCGCACCACAGGAACTCAATGGGGAAATCACTAAAGCGATCGGACGAGAAGGAAATCAAACGGGTAAGAAATAACAGTGATTTATTGTTATGTACACGAATACCCAAAGGAAGAGAAAGAACGAAGGTAATTTACAGTGAAGAGGAAGAAGCAGATACACAGGGCAATTCTTACTTATACAGGCTTAACTTATACCCTAGACAACACAGAGGACAGACCACGCACTTACACGACAAAGGGAAATTGCAGGCAGGAATGAATGGCTGGAAGGAGAAGAAGGGTCTGTGCAGAACGGCAGGGCTAGAAGGTGCGGCGGGAAAATGTGGCAACGACGTCCACTCCAGCTCCACGCTCCGGGCTGGAAGTGAGCAGCCGGTGACTCCACGCACTCGGCCTTGCACCGGCAGCTTTCTCATGCGTCCTCTGCCTCCTGCATCCTCTGCCTCATGCATTCTCCCTCTCGTTACTTGCTAATGCGCCTCCCTTCACAGAACTGCCATGGGGGCTTCGCACAAGGGTTATATATGGCCACACCTTGGAACCTTCGCGAACCTACTCGATGTTCTCACCACGCCTTCTCAAGCCACACCCACTCAGCCTTGGTTGGTCGGCAAGGGCTGGCTGATTCCATCTTTGATGACGAGGTGCGGGCCACGCCCGTAATGTAGCTCCGCCCCCTTCTTCTCCGAGATGAGCTCGTGCGTAATGGAGGCGAACGCTGCTGGCAATGTAGTTTTGGGGTAATTGAAAAGGGGATCTGTCTTATTTGATTTGGTGCAACGTAAGATCGACTATTGGACACACAGCCTTATCTGGAACACAGAATAATGAAATAACTATTGAGGGATCCTATGGTGCCATACGTGGTGCGGTGGACTAACTAAGGTGCACTCATTTCAATTAACAGCCAATTAAGGGGAAATGTACACAGGGGTTATTTATAAGGAAATTTACTACTAAATTGATAAAGTGAAGGTTCTAAGAACTGCAACACAGCACCCTCATTCCTCAAGGGACGTCCCGGCCCGAAAACTTTAACTTAATGTGGCACGCAGGTGTAATTTCCCTCTAGTATTAACCTGACCCTGAGTGTGACAGTTTTAAAACACAAATATATATGCCCCCCTATTACGTTGCACCCTACCTAACAGATTCACACCCACAACTAACCGAATTGCAGAATTAATTCTCAAACTATACATGAACGGTGGGGAGCATTATTTACAAGTGACATTATCTGATTATTTACAAAACACAACCCAGGACCTGTCATTTTTCTTTTTAGGAGGCAAAAAGAAAATCCTGTGGGAGGGAGGAGACAGCATGCACTGCATCGACACACCAGCACCAATAAACACCAAAGCACCAAAATGCACAGTCACGCACCATCCAGTGCGACATTGCACAACACAATAAAAAAAAAACACAACTGTTGGTCTTGGTCTTCTGCTCCCTCTGCTGGCCGATGTCGTTTTTGATGTTGTTCTTCCTTCATTTTCTTTGCTTGCGGCCTATTTGGACATAATAAAAGGGCACAAAACGCATCCGATTTATATTTATGGCCCACAGGGGCCAACTATGGGTGGTCCACCTGTAGGGCAAAAAGGGGACCACCTCTCTGTGGTCCGCAAGCAAGATCTTTCTCTGACCAACCTGGCCGGTCCCAGCAGAGGGGCCATGCCACAAAATGTGTGGTCCATATATGGTGCTCGGCCACCGAACCGTGGTCCATATGGTGGTGCATGGCCGCAAAACATGTGGTCCATAAGTGGTGCATGGATGCAGGCAGCTGGTTGCGGGGATTCGGGCACACAATTGTGGCTCTCGCACGCTCTCCCTCAGTGCCCAGAGTGCCCACCCCTGTCCATGGGTGGGGGAAGGAAGACAAAGCAGGCAGCGTTAGCGAGGGGTAAGGTCACGAGGGTACACATCAATTAAGGTAATGCAGAGCGAGGTGCGCACGGAGAGTGAAGTGAGAAAGCTCATTCCTAACGTACGCCACCCCCCCTGTCACCTACTCTACCCTTGACCTTACCCCATATTAACAAAACCTACACATTTACCAATTCGTCTCTAGCGTCACGTCTTCCCCATATCTCCCCTAATACCAAATTCGTCACAATCCCTCTAACCAAATTTGCCATCACCCAATTCATCATCAATCCTCATAAGGAGGAAGAGATGGAATATCCAGCACAATGTCTCACCCACGTCATGATGCGTCTCACATTCCCAAAAACATTTGCACAGAATATAAAATAACAAAACAGCCATGGCATGGTGTGGAGCACCGTCGTCACCTCAGGTGAGTGGGTGTAGATGGTGCGAGGATATTCTTAATCCTAACTACTTTCTAAATGACATTAACACACTTTACACGACCCGGGGTCTTTCCCTGCGAAACCATTGGCCGTCTTACTCTATGCAGTTCTAAAAAGCAATTCCCGTTGACCAAACTGTGGTGCCCATCAATTTGGGGTCTCACTCCCCCGATTCAACTCCCTGTGCCTTCGCACAATTTCTGGGCTGAGTCGTGTGGCTCCCCCTAACAGGTCTACCTACCTGTGCACCTCCGCCACTGAAGTTGCCACCCGAGCTTACCTGCTCCTTTACCCTAACCTATCTAATTGGGGAAGGCCCTCCCTGGCACTTACCCCCTCGGTGCCCTCTCTGGCACTGGGCTACCCGGGTCCGTCCTCTGGATCCTCGGGCCCCATCCACAACAACTCTAACTGGCTCCCAGAGCCTACCTGCGGCCTCACCATGCCGACGGACTAAGAGTGGCGGAGCGCTCAACCAACCATACCTCTAACAGGCCACACGCCCAGCCATTTCCACGTCACTAATGCACCAATCCAAACACCATTCTTCCACACGCACCACAAATGCCAATATCCAACCACAATTTACCTATACCCTCTACCTAACTCTTAAACTACCCTCCCCGGGTATTCGTGATGGGGGTCCATCTTCCCCATCCACTCCTCCCGCACCAACCACTCCACTCCACGTTTTCCACCACACTCACCCCACACCATCCATTCCATACTCCATGTATTCCATACCATTCATTCCGAAAACCATTCTCACCTGGATTTGCACACCTGTGCCCACACACCTGGTGCTTCCTGCACCCACCTTCCTCCCAGTCTTCTTCATTCCATACAATGCGCAATCACAATTATTCACTCATACACTACTCCACACACTTTCTTGACACACATGGCACCATTCACGAGCATTGCCTCATTTGCTGAACACAAAGATTCTCACACACACAGCATCATCTGATCGACCTGGTGCCCTTCTAAAATTCGCACTTCCCAGTCACCCCTTATATTATCGCGCCCCCTCGTCGTTATAATCCACTAATCTGCTACGTCCCCTCTACAGGTATAATGTCGCTACTTAACCCTACCGTTACCTATTGTCGTTTCTCTAGATCCCTATACATTATCCAAACCCTCCCTGGCTTGGTTTTCACCGCCATAACCACATAAATCTAATACTCATGTGCCCGGGTGGATGGATGTGAGGGATGGTGGATTTGCCGTCCCTCCACATCGGGTATCTCCCACTATCAATTTTGCCATCAAATTCCAATTCTGCCCATCACTTTGCGAATCATCTACCAATCAAATTTACCTCATCAATTTTGCCAATCACCAATTTCGAATCAAAACCCTATCATCATCACAGTCCGCTATATCTGAGCCTCTTGGTACGTCATGACATTTTCAAAGCTCGGCTTCGCAAAGCAGAGCAACGGATGCGGGTGGTTCGTCTACCGCGGGTTGGGTCCGTTCGGCATTCGGTTCAGGGAAGGAGGTTTACTCGGGCCGAAATTCCAAGGTCCACCTTGGCGCGGAGCCATCTGGTCTCCTGCCCGGTGGCCCAATCTCGCCCGGCCGGAACGCCACAACCACAAGGGGTCGCCGTCCCGACCCTTCTTACCTTCCCTCGCACCGGGCCGCCCGCTCCGCTTAGCGGGGCGCGGACACGACCGTGCAGGGCGAGGTCCGGCCCGGATCGTGCGCGGCACTCCGAACAGGAGCCACGTTGCACCGATACCCGCCGGTTCTCGGAACCAACAAAGCGCGCCGCGCACAGAGTGCCCGCGTCGGCTAAACGTCAACCTAATCGCTATCCCGTTTAGCGTCGATGCTCCCCGTACATACTCACACCGCTCGTTCCTCTTCCTCCTCACACATCCAGGTGTCTCCATACTCTTCGTTATTGTACTTCCTCTTCCACACCACCCAGGTACACTCATTCCGCTCACAGACTTCGTTACACACCTGACCACCGCACACCTTGACACACACTCATCGTTCGCACACTTCATCAACACACCTCCTCGCGCCCACTCCTCGGTCACATCCTCTGTGACAACCATGGGTGTGCACTCTTCTGCACACCCGATCATGTGCTTCAATGTGCCCTCTCGCACCCGCGCCACCACCAACTCAGGTGTACATTACTCTTAAAACAACTCTTTATTAAGACGTTACCATGATCAGTAAGTTCGGCAAAGAAGGAGTCACGTGACCTTTGATAGGAACTAATTATTCAAAAACCGAAAATAGTTCAAAGACAACCTATACATCAATGTAAAGGTAATTTTACTGCTCATCTAATGACATCACTCTCATGGGTGAGAAAATAGTTTGTAGAAAAAAGGACCCATGTGACGCCAACGGCAAACCACCACTTGCCAATGGGTGAACCTCCAACGATTACCTCATCCTCACAACAAGGTGAGTTGTTTGTTTGCTCTGTTTTTGGGATCATACTGCTTTGAGCTCGCAAGGTTAATCAAAACGAAACTTTCTACCATCAGATTTTTAACCACGACACGGCTGAATAGTGGGTTTATTTTTTTTTTTTTTTTGTTGTATACAAGATCGAGGCTCGTGAAAGAGCGAACATTAATCACACAGAAAGACAAACCGACACATAAAACAAAACATATAACATCGGGAGCGGTAGACAAGATGGGGAGAGAGGGGGAGGACACAAAACACAACATTTGAGAGCAGGGACCGAGAGACATGGAGACATCGAGAGATCTGAGAGAGGGCGAGGGCTTTGGGGGGGGGGGGGGGGGTGGGAGAAGTATAAAACATATGGACACTGCCAGGACTTCCAGGAAAGAAGTTGGAATTTCAAACAAGGTGGATCTGGGGTGAATTAGCGGGGGTAGAAAAGATCAAGGTTTTGGATGGGGGAAGATAAGAGATGGTGGTGAACAGCTGTTTTAAAGACCTGGAGGGAGGAGTGGGATTGAAGGGAGTGAGGGAGTTTGTTCCAGAAGTGGGAGAAAAGAGGAATGAAAGAGTGAAGGTGAGCAGAGAGCCGAGATTTCGGCAGTTTAACCATCAGAGGGTTCCTGGCAGATCTTGTGCGACCTGTAGGAATATTTGGGGACAGAGCACAGAGAGAGCTGGGGGTGCAAGGCCGGAGAGGAGTCGGTAGAAGACAGAAAGACCACCTACCTGCCTGCGGTGAGTGAGTGAAAGGCCCTCAGAGATAGCTTCATCGCGGGAGATTCCAATAATTCTGAAAGCTTTGGTTTCAACAGCGTGAAGCCGAGCTAGGTGTGAGGCAGGAGCACCGGCCCCTAGGGGAGAACAGTATTCCATTGAGCTGCGGATGAAAGCCTTGTATGTGGTGAGGAGCTCAGGTGTGCCGAGGAATGACTTCGCACGACGGAGGATGCCCAGTCGGCGACTGGCTTTGGAGGCCAGCTTGGAAATGTGGTTTTCACAAGAAAGATCATGGCAGATAGTGAGACCCAAAAGCTTGAGCGACAGAACTTCTTGGAGAGGATTGTTGAGAAAGTAGATGGGAGGGTTGTCCAGTCGATCTTTTCGGAGAGACATAGTAAGAGTGTGAGATTTGTCAGGATTGAAAGACATGCTCCACTTGTTTGACCAGTCTGTGATTTTGTCCAAGTCTTCAGAGAGTGAGGAGGCTGCAGACTGCCGATCTGAGGGAAGAGGAATGGAGCGGCAGAGAGTGGAGTCATCAGCAAAGAGATAGAGAGGATTTTCAAGAGAGTCAGAGAGATCATTGATGAAGACCAGAAAAAGCACAGGGCCCAGAACACTGTCTTGGGGAACTCCAGCCTGAACAGGAAGAGGATATGAGTGAAACCCATTCAGGGCCACACGCTGACGACGACTAGAGAGGAGGTCCGCCAGCCATGCGTGGAGATTTCCATGGATACCAAAGGAGGAGAGTTTGGTGAGCAGAGCGGGGTGCCAGACCGTATCGAAGGCACGTGATATGTCAAGGAAGACAGCTCTAATTTCCTGTTTGGCATTGAGGACCTCCATCCATTGTTGAGACAGCAGAAGCAGCATGTCCAGAGTAGAGTGACCTGGTCTGAAAACAAATTGATGATCAGAGATCAAGCCATGGGAGAAGAGGAAAGATTTCATATCCGAAGCAATGATGGATTCCATGACTTTGCTGATAATTGGGAGAAGGCTGATTGGTCTGTAGTTGCTAGGATCTGTTTTTGCACCTTTGTTGTGCAAAGCGGTGATGTTGGCTGATTTCCAAGCAGATGGCAGTTGACCTTGAGCAAAAGAGAGGGTGAAGAGAACAGAGAGAGGGTGAGATAGAGCCGCAGAGCAGGATTTTAGGACCCGTGGGCTGATGCCGTCAGGTCCAGTTGCAGAATCAGAGTCGAGGGTTGACAGAAACTTTTCCACCTTGTCGGGAGGAAAGGACACGGAGGCCAGGAGCAGTTGGGTATGACTGGGTATGGTGGGTACAGAGAGGGATGGGTTTGGGACACAAGATTTGGAGGCAAACACAGAGTTGAGGCATTCAGCTTTTTCATGTGCGGAGTCAGCTGTGTAGCCGTTGGAGGTAAGGGAGGGGATGGAGGGGGAGCAAACACCAGAAACGGATTTGACCAGACGCCACCAGGATTTGGAAGAGGGAGACAGATAAGAGAGTTCGGTCTTGAGAACGGAGAGATATTGTTTCCTGGCTCTCCTGAGGGTGGACACACACTTGTTTCGGGCTTTGTGAAAGGAAATGAGATTTCCTTCCGTTGGATTTGGTTTCCAGGAGACGAAGGCAAGTTGTTTCTGGGTGACAGCCTCACCACAAGATTCTGTGCACCATGGACGGGAGGAAGGGTATGACAACTGAAGACGAGATGGGATAAATCTGTGCATGAGAGAGAGCAATTTACTTTGGAAGAATTCCCAGGATGAGTTGATGTCAGAGGTGGTAGAGATGGGAGACCAGTCCAGATGATTGATGGCTGCTTGAAGACCGTGCCAGTTGACCTGAGTGAAATGCCAGACTCGTCAATGCTGAGCAGGCTCCCTGAGAATGGTCAGAGAGATGTCCACTTTAACAAGGACATGATCAGATGATCCGATTGGAGCAGAAGAAGAGCAGCAGACATTTTCAAGGAAGTTAGTCATAACCAAGTCCAGAAGAGAAGATGCTCCGTTGACTGAGATCCGGGTCGGGAAATTGACAGATTGTGTCAGTCCCAGTGAGTCGCAGAAGTCCTTTGCTGAGGAGCCATGGCTGGTGAGAGAGGTACCCACACCCAGCCAACTGGCATGATGACAGTTGAAATCACCACATATGAGGAAGAGAGAGTTGGGATGAGTAGATAGAAGTTGGTCCATATTATCAGACAGCGAGATGTAGATGGAGTCATCACTGTTTGGTGGACGGTACAACACACATATGAACAAGAGGTGGGAGCGAAGGGGAAGCCGTAGCCAGAGGTATTCCTGGGGGTAAGGTGGAGAGAGGGCAGTGCAGGGCGAGTGAGGAAGAGAGTTTTTGATAAAGATAGCAACCCCACCTCCAGGACGAGGCTCAGGTCTATCATACCGGAGGAGGGAGTAACCTGGGAGAGATACTAAGGAATCAGAGACATCATGAAGGAGGAAAGTTTCTGTTAAGCAGATCACGTCTGGTTTGACAGAAGCAACCTGTATGGAGAGATCAGTTAAG
The DNA here is from genome assembly GCF_964187855.1 of Myxine glutinosa. NCBI lineage: Eukaryota > Metazoa > Chordata > Myxini > Myxiniformes > Myxinidae > Myxine > Myxine glutinosa. Next base: position 54,227,764 of record NC_136271.1, on the reverse strand, counting down.
TTTGAACGAAGGCCCCGGATGTTTGAGGTCCATAACGTTAATGAAGAGGAAGGGGGAGCATCGGATACAGAACAGGGCGGAGGAGGGGTAGGGTAAGATGTGGAAGAGGTGGAAGAGGTAGGGAGAGCTGTTGAAGGTGTGTCAGAGATTTCAGAATAGCTCGGAGAAAGGGAAGGATGGGGCGGACAAAAGGTTTGATGGTGATTGGGTGAGGCACAATGAGGTGTTATTTGAGGAGGGGGAAGAGCGAGGCAGAAGGTTGGGGGAGATGGAGGTGAGAGTTGGAAGGGGGAAGAAGCGGGGAGGACGCTTTGAAGAGGGGGAGTGAGAGGGGGGAAATTGAGAAGAAATGAGGATGGGGAGATTTGAAGGGGAGGGGAGAGGGGGGAGTTTCGGAGGGAAGGGACAAGGGGAGGGATTTGAAAGGGATGGGATATGGGGGAGATTTGGAGGGGAGGGGTGAGGGAGGAGTCTAGGAGGGGAGGGGCGAGGGGGAGTCTTGGAGGGGAGGGTTTGAGGGGGTAGTTTAGGAGGGAGGGGGCAAGGGGGGAGATTTGAAAGGGATGGGTGATGGGGAGGATTAGGAGGGGAGGGGAAAGGGGGAAGATTTGAAAGGGATGGGTGATGGGGAAGATTTGGAGGGGAGGGGTGATGGGGAAGATTTGGAGGGGAGGAGTTATGGGGAAGATTTGGAGGGGAGGGGTGAGATTGGATTTTAGAAAGTGTACGATTAATGGGAAAAGAACATTTATTGCAAAATGAGTTTCTTGTGACCTTCGACTTAAAAATACGGTTAAGGACGCTGGATGGAGGATGGAGTGCAGGAGAGTTTAGGGAATGTAGAAAAAAGGCACTATAGGAGATGGAATTTTTTTGGGGGATGAATAGATTTGGTGAGCAAGTCGAAAGCAGCCTTTTAAAGAAGAAGAAGAAAAAGGTGTTATAATATATGACGGAATACAGAACTTGAGGGGAAAGTGTAAACATTGAAGGTTAATAACAGTGAAAACTATCTGGGGAAATGGGGGAGAAACACGTGTTCGAAGAACGAACGAACGAATAAGAATGAATAAACGAATGAGAACAGGGAATAAGAACAGAGAACTAAATGTTTTTTTGTTTTTTGTTTTTTTTGAGTTGGGATTTACACAAGGAAGTAGGCTATGGGGTGAAAAGACTGGGAAAACAGAGAACGAAAGTTATTGGATCACAAACGACGGACTGCTGAGAGAAAAACAAAGCCTCAAGGTTGTACACTGTACAAGGCCTCAAGACACGACACGAATTAACACGATTTTCAATACAGGTATGAAAGATTTGCACCGAAAATCTTCCTCGGGACACAATATACGTACACACACCATAAAATAAATACAGTTATAATGAAAATACAAATGGGAACAATTACTTAACTTCGATTTCAAATCGCTCGCGACGCGGCAAAGGCCTTGCTAGCGATGCGGCAAACAGACGATTAATTTATGAAAGATAAATACTGAGAAACTTCCAAGGTGCACACTATAACTTCACACACCGAAAGATAAATACAGTTTCGACAAAATACAATTGTGAATAGACTAAACTTTGAAAACGTGGAGACCGTGTGGAGCTTCGAGAATCCCTGCCGCCGTCTCCGAGATCTCGCCGTTTATACCATGATGAGGAGGTAACTTGGCTCGTTATTGTTGTGTTGCACTCCCGAGGTAATTTATTTACTACAGCTTCTGCTTCACTCCTTTACACCCATTAATCCCCTTCAGACCCTTTACACCGTTTAGACACTTTACACCTCTTAGATCCTTGAAACCTCTTAGACCCCCTTTGACCCTTTACGCTCCTGAGATCCCTTTGACCCTTTACACTGCTTCGACCCCTTTTGACGTATTCGACCCTTTACACCCCTTAGACCCACACCTTAGACCCCTTTAGACCCTTTGAAGCCCTTAGAGCCCATTAGACCCACCTACACCCTTTATACCCCTTAGACTATTTACACCCCTTACTCTTTGCACCCCTTAGAGCTCTTTCAGTCCTTTACACACCTTACACTCCTTAGACCCCTTGGACCTTTGACACCCTTAGACCTTTAGACCCTTTCATACCCATTTCGACAATTTTGACACATATACACCTTCTTCAACACTTTTCAGAACCATTGACTTTTTAAGACCCTTTGGACAATTTAATAACATTTGGGCACTTTTTACCCCTTTTGCTATTTCGTCCTTAGACACCTTTAGACCACATTTGGCCCTTTCAAGAGCCCTAAAAAAAATATTCGAGCCTTGAATCGTGTATGCAAAAATACAGTTGAGTCTTCAAAAAGTAAAACTGGTGGTGAAACGCAAGACCAAATGTACTGGGGAGCATTCATTGCGGTATGATGACATCTTGAAAATGGACATGAATGATGCTACAGTCATGGCCAAAAATATTGGCACCCTTGCACTTTTTTCAAATAATGCAGCATTTCTTCCAGAAAATTGTTGAAATAAAAAAATATTTTGGTATCCACATATGTAATTCTTTGGTTTGCAGTAGAACAAAACAAAAAAAGCTGAAAAAATTACGAAATATTAGCTCTTCCACACAGAAATCCTAAAATGGCCTGGACAATATTATTGGAACCTTTTAGAAGTTGTTAGAAATAATTACATTTCAAGCAGGTGATTCTCCTTTGCTTTGAAATTAAACTCACCTATGGTGAGTTGCAGGTGCCTGAAATATAAAAATCACTCATTCAACCAGTGTGAATGGAGGAAAGGAGTCATTCTGCTGTTTTGTGTCACTGTGTGTATCGCAATGAGCATGGAGAAAAGAAAGAAAACCCGAGAATTGTCTGAGGAGGTCAGACACAAGATTGTAGCCAAGCATGGACAATCTCAAATCTACAAGTCCATCTCCAGAGACCTTGATATTCCTGTGTCCACCATACACAATGTTAACAGGAAGTGTAAGGCCCATGGCACTGTAGCTAACGTCCCTGGATGTGGCCGCAAAATAAAACTTCATCGAAGATTGCAGCGAAGGATTATTCGAATGGTGGAGAAAGCACCTCAATCAACTGCCAAACAGATTCAAGCTGACCTTCAGACACAAGGTACGACAGTTTCAACCCACACCATCTGTCACCAACTCAATGAAAGGGTGTTCTATTGTAGGAGACCCAGGAGAACCCCACTGCTGAGAAGGAGACATAAGAAAGCCTGACTGGAGTTTGCCAAAACGCACGTGAATAAGTCAAAATCCTTCTGGGAGAATGTCCTGTGGACAGATGAGACCAAATTAGAGCTTTTTGGTGAGCACATCATCTCTATGTTTACAGAAAACAAAATGAAGCCTTCAAAGAAAAGAACACGGTTCAGTGATGTTTTGGGGTTGCTGTGCTGCCTCTGGAGCTGGGTGCCTTGAATGTGTGCATGGCATCATGAAATCAGGAGATTACCAAGGCATTTTGGAGCACAATGTCCAACTCAGTGTTAGAAAGCTGGGACTACGTCGAAGGTCATGGGTCTTTCAGCAGGGCAATGACCCCAAGCACACTTCAAAAAGCACCTAGGAATGTTTCAAGACAAAACGCTGGACTGTTCTGAAGTGGCCAGCAATGAGTCCAGATCTAAATCCCATTGAACACCTGTGGGGAGATCTGAAAACAGCAGTTGGGAGAAGGCTCCCTTCAAATCTGGGAGAACTGGAGCACTTTGCACAAGAAGAGTGGGACAAACTGCCAGTAGAGACGTTTAGGAAGCTCATTCATGGCTGTAGGAAGCACTTTGCAGCTATTTTGTCCAAAGGCTGTGCTACCAATATTAAGTCTAGGGTGTCAATAATTTTGTCAATGCCATTTCTTTTTATTTTCTGCTTTAAAAGGGTATATTAAGTTCTGAATCAAAAGCAAAAGTTCTGTAATATCAACAGTGAAATAAAGAATTGTGGAGACCAAATACTTTCATCAATTTCAACTTATTTTTTGAGAAAATTTTGAGTTATTTGAAAAAACTGCAAGGGTGCCAATATTTTTTGTCGACGATTGTAGATCCAGAAGGTGGAGAGAAACTACACCTGAAGAGCAGTCCCACACGAAGTTTGTTGACATATGCACAGAAGAAGGCAGAACTTGTGTGCCACCAAAGCCGAAGTTCTCTGTGTCTGTGCAGAACTCTGCACGAGTAAGAGCTGCACTTGGCATTCTTGATCAAGTCCAACATGTGCAAGTACATGCAGCGCAAAGACAACTTTGCAATGCATATGATGCAGCACGAGCTTCTCATTACAACAACATCCTATCGACGGTCGAAAACACTAATCTGCGAGATGCTGATGCTTGGAAACTCGTAAAATATATTTCAGGAAAATCGTCCAACATACCCACGCTGAAGTGTGAAGATCGACTCTCAGCGCAGCGCCAGCATTTTTTCAAACCTTCTCGCTGTTGCAGCTCCAGAAATATTTCTGGAAGCACTGAACATAACAAAAGTCTTTGACACTCACCAAGTGATCTCAACTGATCCTTTCTCAATGGAAGAACTGGATGCAGATTTAGCTCAAATGAAGAGCGATAAAGCACCAGGCATGGATGGCATCGGAGTCGAAACTTGGAAACTGCCTGATGTGAAGCCTATATTGTTACACTTCTGCAACAAAATATTTAATGGAAGTCGCCCATGTCAATGGGGTGAAGCTGGAATAGTTCCCATTCACTAGAGAGGTAATCTGGCCCACAAACTATCGTGGAATCAGCTTCACAAATCGCAGCCAAAATTTACAACAAAATTTTGCTCAATCACATTCGACCAACCATTGACCCACTGCTCCGCTTCAACCAAAATGGCTTCACACAGAGCCGATCCTCGGCTGGTCAGATTCTTGCACTGCGAAGGCTGCTTGAAGAAGCAAGAAACAACAAGCTGGACAGGGAGCTTGTGCTGGTATTTGTCGACTTTACAAAAGCATTTGACTCAATAGACCGAGACGTCATGTTCAAAATACTAAATGCCTCTATAGTCCAAGCCATTTAGCATTTGACGGGGAAAAAACTGCAACACTACCGATCTCATTAGTATTGATTACCCTCAAGGTACCTTTATAACATACTAAAAGTATAAAGGTCTAAAAATATGGGGTGACTCTCAAATAATGCAATCAAGTTTTCTCCATTTAGCCCCATGTTAAAAGACGTACATATGCCGCATGCTATGATTATTGTCGCTCTCTGAACTTCTATTGCTTATTTTATACACTGGACCTAATCACTAGCACGATATAATAAATAAAGGATATCATACTGTACAATATTGTATATATAAGTGAAGTTTTTACTGTTTTAGTGTCTTATTTAACCACACCCCGTTTTACAAAGACTGTTCACTCCACAGCAAGCGACGGTACATCATTATTTGTTTGTGAACCATATATATCTTAGTTTTTAATCCCATCAATGACATATATTTAGTATGTTTAGGTCTATTGGCAATAACATACAGTAATAGTATATTCAACTTTTCTATATTTGCAGGTAATCCAACCCTGAAGAATGGCGGCCAATTCGTGTGTGTTCTGCAATGAATCCACCAACAACGATAATCCAGTAGTGACACTTCGTGAAAAGGGAAGTCGGACTATTAATGTTGTTAGTGACCAGCGCAGTGACCCAATACAGACTGTTCCAGGTCAAGTTGTTCATCAAGAATGCCGACGTGTATACTGCAATCCAATAAAGGTAGCACAGAGTATCAGAGATACACACAGACCAGGCCCAAGTGTATCGCTCCGATCAGCAGAGGAAGCCTTCAACTTCAAAGCAGATTGCCTCTTCTGTGGTACAAAGGTGAACTTTGATAACAGGAAACAACAAGGAGATGTCCACTCTATCACATTTACAGAATGTAAAGATAGTCTTCTGCAAAAGTGCTCAACAAGGAACGATGCATGGGCCGATACTGTTCGGGCTCGACTGCTCATTGTGTGTGACCTTCCAGCGGCAGATGCCGTGTATCACCAGGTATGCAGTTCAAATTTCCGGACAGGGAAACTGATCCCTCTGAATTTTGTACATAATGAAACAGTACAGAAGAAACAGAAATTGGGTAGACGATACAAATCACCACACGAAGGCGGTCGTCCTGCTCTGGATGACAGATGTCAGGCATTTATAAAGGTGACTGAATTCCTTGAGGAAAATGACGACGAACAAAACACAATCTCTGATCTGGTGGACAAAATGGCCGAGTATCTTGCTGACTCAAATGCCGAGTCCTATTCTCAAAGATATATGAAAGACAGACTGATTGAACACTTTGGCGACAGAGTCATTGTCACAACAGTTAATGGCAAATCGAATGTTGCAACGATGAGGCAAACAGCTGACAGTGTACTTTTGGAGTTTCATGCAAACCAGTCTAAGGATCCTATGATTCAGAAGAAAATAATCCTGGAAGCTGCCGCTAAATTCATACTGGATGACATAAAGCAAGTGGAAACAGGGAATGAAACATACCCAACATCGGAAGACTTTGAGTTCAAAGACGCCAGCCTCAACTTTCTTCCTGATACTCTGAAGATTTTTCTTGGAAAGATCTTGAAGGCAAAAGATGTAGAGCTGAAGATAGCTTCAATTGGTCAGGCTATAATGCAAGCTGCACGACCACGTGTCCTGATTGCTCCACTGCAAATTGCACTAGGGGTGCAGCTGCAGCACCATTTCGCCTCTCGTTTCTTTATTGATTCACTGCATGCACATGGGTACTGCAGCTCATACAAGGAAGTCACACGTTTCAACCAAAATGCAGCTGTATACCAGGGTACGGACATACCCAACCACAAGGGAGAATTTGTTCAATATGCAGCTGACAACGTCGACCACAACATTAGAACCTTAGACGGACACAACACCTTCCATGGCATGGGGATAATAGCCATGATTACCCCTGGAACAACACAAGGACATCCGATTCCTAGAGCTCAGGTCACTGCCAGCGACATAGAAACAACTGGAAGAATCCAGATACAGTACCATAGAGCTGATGACCAGGCACTTGCAACCTTGACTTATGGGAGCGTGCCTATCATGAGAGCCCATGATCCCACAGCCAACCTTGATGTACTGTGGAAGATGTCACTGCTGTTCAAGATACTAAGACCTGCATGGTCCGGGATGATGCAACTCTTACATCGTGGTGTCCAGCATTCAAAATCGTCTGTCCTGTTTCTCCCAATGATTGATTTGAGCTCGAGCGACACTACATGCATCTACTCCACTCTCAACTACATTGCGCAACATGCTAAACAACATGATGTACCTACCATCATCACCTTTGATCAGCCACTATGGTGGAAGGCATTGTCGATCATTCTCTCGGAGCCAGATGGAAGCCCCATGCGACGTATTGTGGTAAGGCTAGGTGCCTTTCATATGGAAATGAGCTTCCTTGGCAGCATAGGGCACCTCATGGGTGGTTCTGGGTTGAAGGAGCTGCTAGAACTCATATACGCACCAAATGCAGTGGATCACATCCTAACAGGAAAAGCAATTTCCAGGGCTGTACAGGCACACATCCTCCTGGATGCTGTCCTGAATGCACTCCTCCTGTCTGATCCTCTTGGAGGAACACAATACAGAACTGCAGAAGACTTGCCAGTTCGGGATGAAGATGCAATGAGTGGCTTGGCCGATGATGATGTGATTCATCCAGATGTGAGTAAAGCAAGGACCCTGTATGATGCGTTGATGAAAGGCACACGATCTTCCAACGATGTAGCAAGTGATCCAATCCTTGACAGGATCAGCAAAGTCTTTCAAACACAGACAGAATCATTGACCAAAGACCGAACAGCGAAACTGTGGTTACAGTATATGGATATGGTGAAGATCTTAAGAAAATTCATCAAAGCCGAGCGTATGGGAAACTGGTCCCTGCACCTCGAAGCTGTATCTGATATGTTACCATATGTAGCAGCCTCAGGTCATTCACTCTATGCTAAGTCTGCCAGGATTTACCTGCAAATAATACACAGCTTAGAACAGGACTATCCAGATGTGCACCGTAAGTTTACTCAGGGCTTCCATGTCGCCCGAAGAAGTAGTAGAGCTTGGGCTGGAATTTCCTCAGACCTGATGATTGAGCAAGTACGATCGATGTTCGGAGATGCCGGCTTGTTCGGAGACGAACAGATCGATGCAAGAGCTCACTGGAGTGAAGTACAGCACAGGTGAACAGAACAAAGAGATGGGCAAAACCAGGCAGCATCGCGACATGCAAGATACAAGTACACTACAGGTCGCTCTAGTTGACAGAAATCCTTTCAAGTGTCATCCATCCCTCAGGAACATAATGACTGGTGTCAACGCTGGCAGTAAGGTTGATGTCGACAATGCCAAGCTCATTGGAGACAAGATCATGCACTCCATGACAAATCAGTCAGTTGTCCACTACACGTTCAAGCGCAAAGACCAAGCCACCACATTTCTGAAGGCCCGATCATCTGTGCGAGTTGGTAAGGACTATCTACAGATATCTACAGATATCTACAGATAGACCCAGAACTGCTATTCCAGCGTCTCATCATCATCTCAAAATCTGCTGAAGATAAGGAAGAGATGTTTCGCTTTGAGTTATGCCCTCATCCACCTGCGCTGTTTGATGAAAAGCTGATGCTACGTGAAGCCCAGAAGTCCGTACTCGGAGATGCTATCTGGTCTAAACTTGAACCAGGTACCATAGAGTCAATCAGCGAAATCCAGTATGTCTTGGATGGTGGAAGTCTGCTGCACCGTATACCATGGCCACGTGGTTCACCAACATATCGAGAGATCTGCATGCTCCACTGTGACTATGTTACAAGAAAGTACGGAAAGGCCATCGTAATATTTGATGGATATCTTGGTCAATCAACCAAGCACATGACCCACCAGAGGCGAGCAGCAGGTAGAGGTGGACCAGAAGTGACTTTCACTGATGACATAAAGTTGACCATGAAGAAAGACATCTTCCTGGGAAACCTCAACAACAAACAGAACTTCATCAACATGTTGAGCAGATACCTCCGGCTTTCTGGATGCCAGACCCATCATTCCCAGGAAGATGCTGACCTGTTAATCGTCCAGACCGCAGTCAGTTCGGCGAACATGAGGAACACAGCCCTTATTGGAGAAGACACAGATCTGATCGTCCTACTCTGCTTCTACGCAAACCTAGAAGCACACGACTTGTTTATGTATAGTCAGGCAAAATCCACTACAAAACCAAACCACATCTGGAATGTGAAGTCCATGAAACGTCAGCTAGGTGCAGCTGTGTGTGAAAGCATCCTATTCATACACGCAGTATTGGGATGTGACACGACGTCTCGACTGTACGGCCTTGGCAAAGGAGCGTCACTGAAGAAATTCATGATGAGCACACTCTTCCAAACTCAATCCCAACAGTTCTTGGCTGAGGATGCATCACCAGATGTGGTCGAGGCTGCAGGAGAGATAGCACTCGTGTGTCTCTACAAGGGTAAACCTGATGAAAGTTTGGATTCCCTCAGGTACAAGCGGTTTTGTGAACAGGTCGCAGTCAAGACTTCGAAGATACTCCCAAAGACCTTACCGCCCACATCTGCTGCAGCGAGATATCACAGCAGACGGGTGTATCTGCAAATACAGCAGTGGAAAGGAAACAACAGCCTACAACCAGTGGATTGGGGCTGGAGAATGAGCGACGGCAATCTTGTTCCTGTTATGACCGACCTCCCTCCAGCACCTCAGGATTTGTTGAATGTTATCCGGTGCAACTGTTCGACCGATTGTGGTTCCGCACGTACATGCCGCAAGAACAACTTGGAGTGTTCTCCTGCTTGTGGTCAGTGCCGTGGATCTGGCTGCACCAACTCCGTCCTGGACAGTTTCAGCGACGACGATGATGAGGAAAATGATGATTAGGTAGTGGACTGTTGTTATAGACTGTTACATACAGCTGAATTAGTTAATTGTGGACATTTTTTTTTACTTTTAAGCGAATCCTTGACTTCCGACAGTATTTTATGAGTCAGTATTATTAGTTTCTCTATATGTGATTTTATTATGAGTTTGTGATTTTAATCAACAAAATGTGCCATAATTCTGAAACAGTCATGACAAGTGATTCATGTATTTGCATATCAGTGATCAGTATTTAGCTATTGGGAATTTTGTTTACGTGCTTATTTTTTTGTTCCGTACAGGCCGTACTGGGGCTGTAACATGCTGTAATTCCTGATATTAAAAGTATAATTATATACCATGTGCTCGGAATGTATCGCAAAATGTGAACAAATCGTACCGCAAAAGGATGAAAAGGGGGGTCCATGTACCAGTGATTTTGACAGACACCCCATATTTTTAGAGCTTTAGACTTTTGATATGTTATCTGGTATATATTACTGCATACAATTTCGCACTGATATGTAGTGTTGCAGTTTTTTCCTATCTGGCCCCATATTTGGGCTAAATGGCTTGGACTACTAGTGTACCACCGAAGATAACAAACGCGATCAAGGGGATGTATAATCGCACTTCTGCTGTTGTCCTCACATCTGATGGGCCAACTCAGGTATTTGACGTCACGGCTGGAGTGCTGCAAGGTGACACTCTTGTGCCTTTCTTATTAATTATGGCGCTCAACTATGTGACGCGTACCGCATTGACGGAAGAAGATGGTGTCACACAACAATGCCGCAGGAGCAGAAGACAACCTGCTCAGAAACTATCTGACCTCGACAACGCTGATGACGTCGCTGTAGCTGCTGATCCACTACAAGATGCACAGGACATCCTATCAAGAATCGAAGATACAGCCAGCAAAGTCGGTCTTCTTATCAATTTCTCAAAAATAAAGTACATGCACATACATCGTTGACCGAATGACAACAAACTCTCAGGGCAGCAAATGGTGAAGTGCTCGAGAAAGTTCAAGACTTCAAATGCCTTGGTTCATATACCAACACTGCCTATGACGTCAGCTGCTGCATTGGACAGGCATGGGCAGCAGCAAACAATCGTGAGAAAGTATGGCGTGCCCAGCTGCAACGAACCACCAAAATCCGGCTATGTAAAGCTACAGTTGAATCAATCTTACTGTATGGGTGTGAGTCGTGGACGCTGACTAGTAGCATGACACGTAAAATCGATGGCAAATACACCAAGCTCTTCCGTAAAACACCCAACATCCGTTGGCAAGACCACGTCACAAACATTGAACTTATAGTAATTTGCCAAAAATTTCTGATGTTGTGAGGAAGAGGCGTTTGAGATTGGTGGGTCATCTCCTCCGGCACAAAGAAGAAGCAGCAAATAACATCCCACTTTGGAAGCCATGAGAAAGGAGAGTTGGTCGGCCGAATCTGACATTGATTAATATTGTCTGCATCGACACTGGGCTGCATACTGTTACGGATACCAGCCCTAATAATGGTGGTTCTTGTTATCATGGTTGATGCTTCTTGCTTAGTGATGATGCTGATGTTGATAATGCTTATTGTGGTTAAAAGGGTTAAAAGCGCTCCAGGTAAAATGTGGTCGGAAATCGGATCGTGACCCGGAAGATATAGGGAGAGGAGGAAGGAAAGCGGGAAAGATCGTGAGGAGACGTGTTCTGATTGCAGCTCGAGACCGAGCCGCAGAACGTGCAGGACAAGGGAACTTTGCCTCCTTGAACAGAAGTCTGCACGATAGGAAATCGCCGCATTGCTGCGGAGCCTGCGTAGTCGGGTATCCTCGTTGAGGTTGTCGAGTATCCTCACCTCCAAGCCCGGTTAAAGAGAAAGCCGACCGCCATCTTCGCCACGCGCACCACCGGCAGTGACCAGGTTTTTGCGGCGCGTCCACCAGGGGCTACTCTCCGGCACACTGCCGAGGACGGCTGTACAAGCCAGTGGCTGGGGGAGGGTTATTGTGGAGACTCGCGGATTGAACCGCAACTGGGTACATACCCGAAATCGTCTTTGGGGAAGTTTCCCATTCTACCACCATCGTGCTGGAGATTGGACCACGTGGCCTGCGGGTTGGTTTGATCGACGCCGCTTCCCCTAATTGGAATCGGAAATCTACTCCACGATCGCTGGAGCGAATCGACGTCGCCTTGGAGGCGTACAGAGACATTGGGGCAAGGGCCGTGAGTTTGGGGGTTATGGGGCTCGGTAAGGTGGCGCCACCTGTAGATAAGGATTATATTGTGAAGTGCTGTACTAATTGGGTCGTGATTCCTGTGTGGGATTTATAATACATTATGGTTTGTTTATAACCTGGTGTGGTTGCATCATTGATTCGACTGTTTCATTTGCTGGTTCCATTGAGGGACATTACTTGCTGGGTTTCAACCAAGGATAAAACATCTTTCTGCCGGGCACCCTCTCGGGGTTCGGAGGTCCACCGAGACCAGAGGTAAGGGGGTTGGGGGAACCCCGTAACAGAAATTGGGGCACGTCCAATTGATATTCGTGGGCTCGCAATTGGGTCTGCGTCCGGGATCTGAAAATTCCTAAATTTAGTCCGGGAAATAATTTACTAACATTCCCAGAATTCCCCAAGTAAAAAAAGAAAAAAGTATTAATTTTTAATAATTTAATTTGAATAATTAATTTATTAATAATTTTTTTTGATTTTTCTGTGAAGGTTAACAGGTGTTAACAGTAGTCACCATGGAGTTTGACGCAGGGAAATTTACAGTGACCCCTAGTGAAGCACAGTTCAGGGCATTAGTAAAATCGGACCTCTTGAAATTGGCCAAACATTTTAACACGGAGGTCCGAACTAATATGAAGAAGGCAGAGTTGCAGATACTCCTGGCTCTGGGGGGTTGCTTGTGTACATCTCTCTTCTATGGCCAAACTTTTGATTTTCCTGTTCTATATGTTGAGACCCTTTGAAAAAATCTGGGTAACACTCCCAGATCAAGTACGTTTTTTCTGCACACCCCAATACGTGATTATGACTTGAGGCCAATTAACCGAAATAGCAAAATTCAGTTTTCATGGAATAATTCAAGAGTAGGAGCTTTAGATTCAAATGTAACATTTATTTATCATGTTTAGACATAACTAACACATTTTTAGCATGGTTAAATACTATAAACTGTCTTTTTTAGAAAAAAAACCCGTCATTTAGCTTTTTTTTCTCCAAAAATCACTTTCAGTTTGAAAGGCGCTCAAAATCCGATCACCTCTCATACACCCAATTATGTAGATAAAGCAACCAAAATTTGTCAGAAGCTTCCTTATGAAGCCCTTTAATAGGGATAAACATGGGTTTCTTTGTGGCTTATCAGTCTTTCACATTTTATATTTTCAGCATATGGTCCGACCTTGCCGATTTTTACAGCCGTACAAACGTAACTAATATCCATTTTTTGTTTTTCAGGCGTGGCCGCTGACGATTGAGTCTGTTACTCTCTCAGGACCGCCCGAAGACAGTTCGTTTGATGCGACTAACTGCATCATCTGCCAGAAAAGCGCGGGGGATAAAACTGTGAGCACAACTAATGGTTGCAAAAGGATACGAGAAGCAAGTTACATCCACAATGATCAAGTTTCCAAACGGCTTAAGCTGGTTAAAGGAGATGGGTTTGTTTATCATGTGACCAATGACTGTTACAAAAAATACACCATGACTTCAGTTCTCAATAGGAAAAGGAAGAGTCTCGCTGTATGCCAAGACCTGTCCCGTTCTGAGCAGGAAGAAGATAGAAGTACTCGTTCTAAGGCCGTCCGACATCCACCGAATACAGAGACGTCCACAACAGCCTTACGTCAAGTGAAGTGTATTATCTGTGACAGTAAATCACACAAACAACAGTACACGAAATATCGCATTAGTGAATCAGGCCGTGCTTCAGCCTTTCTGGCTGCGACAAACTTCTTTCAAGATGATGTGTTCACCCGAACGTGCGACCTTCAAGATGCGCATTCTGTGTTTGGAGCAGATCTGTACTACCACAGGGACTGCATGACTAAATACTTGTATAAGTATGACTCTCGTGATAAAGCTTCCATACCAAAAGTGTCTGAGAAACAGCTTGCTTGGAATCAGGTTGTTAAAGAGTTAGAGCAAGGCCTAAAAGAAGGGAGGGGTTATGAACTTAGTGCTATCAGAGACTCTTTGAACAATATTGATGACAAATGTAACTTTCGTAATAGAGATGTAAAAGTTTTCTTGTTGAACACTTTTGGTAATGAGATTGATTTTACATATCCCAGTTCGTTCAAAAAATCAATGATGGTATTCAGTGTTCCAAAGAAAGTGTTAGCTGAGCGCATTCGTTCCCTTGATCCTGTTCAGGTATGCGCTGGTGTGATTAGGAAGGCTCTAGATGAGTATGATTTTGGCCTTGACGATAGCTTTTGTGATGCGCATGATCTAAAGCATTCCTTGAGCGAGATGAATATCCCTGAACCTGTACTACGTTTTTTCAGTCATTTGTACAATTTCAATCCTGACACATATGCAAAAGCAGCCGAAGCTGTCATGACAGAAAGTGATGAACCAGTTGATGAGGATGAAGAAGAAGATGATGACTACGATACCGGTAGCAAGCCATCAGGTAACAGCCTCTCCACACAGCATTGCAGAAAGATACAATCTGTCTTCCAAGTCATGTACTATATCCATCACTGCGGTAGAAAGAGAACTCCAATGCATATTATGAATGCGGAATCAGTTCATGGTCTTGGGCGTGGTGGCAAAATTGTAACTACAGTTCTAAACCACGGAGGACTAGCAATCAGCTACCCGGAGCTGCGTAGGTACCAACATGACCTTGCCACGTTTACAGCACAGCACAACAACGATCGCGTTTCACTGCCGTCACACTTTGATCCTGGGCAATTCACCTCCGGTGCAATTGACAACTGGGACCATGAGGGGGCAAATGTATCTGAACATGAAACTGTGACTGTTCTCTACCAAGACAAACCCCCGTCGTCGACCAGTAAACCAAAGATTTCTGACACGCAGGTCACACATGGTCCACAGTCATTCAGTTTAAAATTAAAATACCAGGTACTGTCCGACTTTCACAAGCCTGCACGCCGTGCTGACATCCCAGCAACTTACAAAGTGGCCGAACTGCCTTACACTTCCTCCTTACAATATACTTCAATAGAGCCATCAACACCACTACCTAAGGATATGAACACATTCTGGCCTTCCAACAACAACAAACTTTTCCTTGAAAAACTGATCTACAGCCATGTTCGTTCAAATATTGCAAATACCGGTCAGTACCCAACTGTACTCGGACAGGTGACCAGAGAGAACGAGGATTGGAAATGTATGAAAATGCACAACGGAGATGAGAGCGCACTGGTACACCTTCAATCCACATTTGAAGAGGCGGATCTTCGCATACTCCTTCATGTTTTGGACGCGCTCAAAGAAGGACACAAAATATGTGTTGTCATCTCCAATGATACTGATGTAGTTGTTGCCTTGCTCCACCACATGCCTGTCTTTCTCCAACATGACCTAGAGGAGCTGTGGGTACGAGCTGGAGTTGGAGATAGCACTCGGTATGTGCCCCATCATACCTTGTTCGAGCGCATCGGATGTCAACTCTGTGCTGTTCTTCCTGCCGTACACAGTCTTACAGGATGTGATATCACTAGCAAAGTTGGGACCAAGAAAGCTGCCTTGAATGCCGAGCCAGAAAAGTTATTGAAGCACTTTGGAGGGTTGCCGACCCTTTCTCAGCCTTTGATCAAGAATGCAGAATCCTACTTGGTCAAAGTACTGAAACCAAAAAGCGATGCGAAGAAATTTTCGAACTTGCGTGCGGAGATCTTCCATCATGTCAAAGGGAGTTCTCATCACAACCTGCCACCAACCAGCCAAGGTCTCCTGCCACATATGAAGCGTAGCTTTTTCAATGCCTACAATATCATGCATGCTTTGGAGCTTCATCAAGATTCTGAAAATGTGATCGCACTTAAGCCAGAGGATTGTGGTTATACGCATGACAAGGAACAGCTGATACCTGAGACAACGTGGAAAACTCTAGAATCACATTGGACAGTTGTCTGTTCATGCACTAAGTGTGCCAGGTCAACATGCCCCTGTAGGACCGCCATAGTCAAATGTGTAAATTTTTGTCATTGCAAAAAGGCTTCCCCTGATGCCTGCAAGAATCCTGTCGCTTGATAAAGAGTACATGTATTGAAGTTGCACGGGTGGTAAATGGTGGTAACTGACAGCACGCGCTTCCTTGTTATGACAGTTATATTGGGTTTGTGGACATGTTATGATTTTAATTCATGAATCCTTAAGCTATGTAAGTGTAATAGTTTTGCTTAAGCTGAATTTTGAGCGAAATTTAGTCAACATCATTGCCAGGAGGTGTTTGGCGGCCATTTTGAAATTATGCAAATTAGGTATATTCAAAAGGGGTTGATTATGGTTCCAATGAATAGCTTGCTATCAAAAACCCATACATAGACACCAAAATCAGCCGAATATCACACTTACTTCTAAAGTTAGACCAATTTAACCAATTTTGGTTTATACCGCTTTTTGGGGTAGGGGTAACCTTTGTTAACATTTGACCCCACTGTCACTATACAATATAATGAATCATAAATATGATGCATGGAATTATTAAAGGGCTTCATAAGGAAGCTTTTGACAAATTTTGGTTGCTTTATCTACATAATTGGGTGTATGAGAGGTGATCGGATTTTGAGCGCCTTTCAAACTGAAAGTGATTTTTGGAGAAAAAGAAGCTAAATGACGTGTTTTTTTTCCTAAAAAAGACAGTTTATAGTATTGAACCATGCTAAAAATGTGTTAGTTATGTCTAAACATGATAAATAAATGTTACATTTGAATCTAAAGCTGCCTACTCTTGAATTATTCCATGAAAACGGAATTTTGCTATTTCGGCTAATTGGCCTCGTCATAATCACGTATTGGGGTGTGCAGAAAAAACGTACTTGATCTGGGAGTGTTACCCAGATTTTTTCCAAGGGTCTCAACATATAGAACAGGAAAATCAAAAGTTTTGCCGTAGAAGAGAGATGTACACAAGCAACCCCCCAGAGCCTATACTAAGACAGTGGTGATACAATCTATGGTGGGATTAGGAACATGGGAAGAGGTAGCCTGGGATTGGTTACCAGAAGAACAAGAAATTATGGAGCTCCGGAAACTGGAGATGCAATTACAGAGCCAAAAAAGGAAAGCAGAAAAGGAAAGAGCAGAACAGGAAAGAGAACTCCAGGAGAGGTTAAAAGCAGAGGAAAGGAAAGCAGAAGAGAGAAGAGAAGAGAAACAAGCAGAGGAAAGGAGAGTGGAGAGAGAACTCCAGGAAAGGTTAAAAGTAAAGGAAAGAGAACTCCAGGAAAGGTTAGAAGAGAAGAAAACAGAGGAAAGGAGAGTGGAAAGAGAACTCCAGGAAAGGTTGGAAGAGAAAAAAACAGAGGCAAGGAGAGCGGCAAGAGAACTCGAAGCAGAGGAGAGAAGAGCCGAAAGGGAGTTAAAGGACCGTGAATTGG
Organism: Myxine glutinosa; assembly: GCF_964187855.1. NCBI lineage: Eukaryota > Metazoa > Chordata > Myxini > Myxiniformes > Myxinidae > Myxine > Myxine glutinosa. Next base: position 54,210,265 of record NC_136271.1, on the reverse strand, counting down.
CGCGTCAGCAGGAAATTAAAGTCAAGGAGCTGGAGTTAATGAGAGAATGGGGAGAGGTACCATCCCTGCTGACTGGTTTGACACCTAGTCAGAACACCTGGGATGTTGGCAGACATGTGAGGCTGGTCCCACCCTTCAATGAAAAGGAGGTAGCCAAGTTTTTTCCACACTTTGAGAAAGTGGCTCGACAGTTAAACTGGCCTGAGGAGTACTGGTCCATACTAGTGCAAAGTGTTCTGGTGGGTAAAGCTCGAGAGATTTATTCGGCTTTACCGATTGACCAATGTGCAGATTACGAGGTATTGAAGAAACACATCCTCAAAGCTTGTGAATTGGTCCTGGAAGCTTACCGGCAAAAATTCTGGAATGCCAGGAGGAGGGAGAGTGAGACCCATGTGGAATTTGCCAGTGAAGGAAACCAGGTTTGATAGGTGGTGTGATTCAAAAGGAGTGGGGGAAAGACTTCGAACTATTGCGACAATTGATCCTGGTGGAGGAATTCCAACAGTGTGTCCACGAGGACATTAAAATACATCTGGAGGAAAGGAAAGTACCAAAGTTGTATGAGGCAGCCACCATGGCAGATGACTATGCCTTAACACACAGGATGGGGTTCCTCAACCCGAACTTCTCGCCCAGGCCTAGCCAGGGGAGCTATGGTACATCAGGGGCGGAGAATGAGAATCCATGGGGGCGGCCCCGGGATGAAAATGAGTGTTACATTTATGTGAATGTATGTAAATTACCATTCAGGTCTTTGCTTATCCGTGTATAGTAGATTAAGGGTTGTTGTGGTTGGAGGGTCAGGAGCCCTTCTGAAAAAGTGTCCGGAAACGGAAGTGACCGGAAACGGAAGAGGAAAAGACACGAGGAAGAAAGCGACGAGTAGTATTCTTCCTCGCCCCGCTCCGACGAAAGGTGGGATCGACCTTGCGCTGTGTGGAAAAGCGGCGTTCCGCAGTCCGTCTGGCGAGAGGAATTACCGGGACGTGTACCTGCCCAGTGGAGACGTCAAGTTGACGTGGGGCCGTGCATCGACCCCGCGTCTGGCACTGTTCGCGGCACCGTCTAAACAGACGCGTGCGGGTCGCACGTTGGGGCCTAACGCGCCTTGCAAGCGGCGTGGGGCGTTTGGCTTGCTCTACCGTACCCGCTTCGCGTGGCCACGAGGGGCTGCAGCCACGGTGCCTGGTACGATACCTGCCCGGTGGAAAAACGTCCACCCGGGGTTCGTTCAACCGCCCGAGTGCGGCGACGCCGACCAGTATCTTGGTCAGGAGGGGCCCAGAGACATTGTGAGGAGCAGAGACCAAAAGGGGGTCGTGAGTACCGAAGTGAACACACATATATAAGATGGCCATCTTAATCATATAGGGGATTGATTGTGGATTGGGAATTGTGGATGGTTGTTTGCTATTGATTGCTCGGGGAAAATCTCCGTGGTTGTATCATTGAAATTGTATGGTGTCATTACCATTGAAATATATCCTTGAACATCAGTTTTCTCTTGGGTGGAATTCATATGGATTGCGTGGCGAAAGCGCCTATATAATACAACTTTCTGGCGAAGTTCCTCTCACGGTCCGGGGGTCACCGAGACCAGGTATTCACCGAGGGGACCACGTAACAGAATTGGGGGCTCGTCCGGGATCTAAAATTGTATAAAATAATAAAATAATATTTTTATTAATTAAAATTTATTAATTAAGTATTAATTGGAAAATTTTTGGGGAAATTGGGGTAAAGTCTTGGGTGAAGGTTAACAGGTGTTAACGATAGTCACCATGGCGTTTGTGGCACAGAATTTTGCGGTAACACCGAGTGAGGCACAGTTCCGAGCGTTACTAAAGTCGGACCTCTTGAAATTGGCCAAACATTTTAACTTGGAGGTCCGAACTAATTTGAGGATGGCAGAGTTGCAGGCCACGGTGATACAATCTATGGTGGGATTAGGAACATGGGACGAGTTAGCCTGGGAGTGGCTACCCGAAGAACCAGAAGATGTTGAGCTCCGGAAACTGGAGTTGCAATTACGGAGCCAGGAACGGATTAAAGAAGAAGAAAGGAAAGCAGAAAAGGAAAGAGCAGAAGAAGAAAGGAAAGCAGAAAAGGAAAGAGCAGAAGAAGAAAGGAAAGCAGAAAAGGAAAGAGCAGAAGAAGAAAGGAAAGCAGAAAAGGAAAGATCAGAAGAGGAAAGGAAAGCAGAAGAGAGGAGAGAAGAAAAACAAGCAGAGGAAAGGAGAGTGGAACGAGAACTCCAGGAAAGGATGAAAACAGAGGAAAGGAAAGCAGAAGCAGAGGAGAGGAGAGCTGCAAGGGAACTCGAAGCAGAGGAGAGAAAAGCGGAAAGGGAATTAAAGGAACGTGACATGGAGCTTCAGCAAGAAATCAAATTCAAGGAGCTGGAGTTAATGAGAGAACGGGGAGAGGCACCACCCTTGCTGACGGGGTCGACACCTAACCAGAAAACCTGGGATGTGGGCAGACATGTGAGGCTGGTTCCACCGTTCAGTGAAAAGGAAGTCGCGAAATTTTTTCCACACTTTGAGAAAGTGGCTCGACAATTAAACTGGCCGGAGGAGGCCTGGACCATACTCGTGCAAAGTGTGCTGGTGGGGAAAGCTCAAGAGATTTATTCGGCGCTACCAATGGACCAATGTGCAGATTATGAGGTACTGAAGAAGCACATCCTCAAAGCCTATGAGTTGGTTCCGGAAGCTTACAGGCAAAAATTCAGGAATGCCAGGAAGAGGGAGAGTGAGACCCATGTGGAGTTTGCCAGAGTGAAAGAAAACATGTTTGATCGGTGGTGTGATTCAAAAGGAGTCGGGAAAGACTTCGAAACATTGCGGGACTTGATCCTGGTGGAGGAATTCCAGCAGTGTGTCCACGAGGACATCAAAGTGTACCTGCAGGAAAAGAAAGTACCAAAGTTGTGGGACGCAGCCACCATGGCAGATGATTATGCCTTAACCCACCGAATAGGGGTCCACAAACCTAACTCCTCGCCTAGACTTCAGCAGGGGAGTTATGGAACACCCGGTGCGGAGAACGACCTTACATGGCGGCGGCCTCGAGATGACTATGGGGACAACTATGATACCCCACCTGTTCGAAATCAGAGGGATGCGGGCCCAAGACAAACTTATAGTTCGGGGGGCCCGAGGCAGACCACGAGTTTTTCCTCCGGGCCTACTTGCGCTTTTTGCAAGAAACCGGGACACTTGATGTCCAGTTGTTACCGCATGAACAGGGAAGACCCAGAGCGGAGTCCGACTATTACGACTCCAAATGCAATGGCCATTGTGAGAAATCGCCATCAAAAGGGTTACCAACCATTTATTTCAGAGGGGTTTGTGTCACGGGATGGAGCCTCGACTAACCGGAGACCGGTTAGGATATTGAGGGACACAGGGGCACATCAATCTTTAATGCTTGAAGGCATTTTGCCATGGTCCGAGGAGACGGCAACGGGGAATAGTGTTCGTTTACAGGGGATCGGGGGCGGTGTTAGTGCTCCACTTCATGTCATCCATTTGGAGTCCGATTTGGTGTCAGGACCGGTCACCGTCGGTTTACAAGCCACGCTTCCTGTAGAGGGTGTCTCTGTGGTTATCGGGAATGATTTGGCCGGGGGTCAAGTTTATGGTAACCTGAGGGTTGGTAAAGAGCCCAGCAGGGAAAATAACACCACACCAGCTCGGGATGGCGACAAAAGTGCCAAGTTATTTGTAGGGGGACTGAACTTCAAAACAGAGGAAGAAGTTCTGACCTCTGTCTTCAACAGATATGGGCCGCTGGTGAAGGTGCGGTTGGTAAGAGACAGGGAAACGCAACAGTCAAGAGGGTTCGGCTTTGTCACGTTTGCCAGCACAAAAGACGCCAGAGAGGCAGAGAAGAATTGGAATGGCAAGGATTTGGAGGGTCGGACCATAACAGTAGGGAAGGCATTTCGTAGGCGTCGAGAGGTCTACAGGAGAGGACAACTGGGCGGTAGTTTTGGTGGTGGCCGCAATCAATATTATTATGGAGGCTCCCTGAGTTACAGCAGCTCCCGAAGGAAGGATTGTCAAAGTAGTGGCCGAGAAGGAGACCGCTATTGATGGGACTACAGGGACAAGTGGTCCCACCATAATTATTAGGGAAGTTCTGAGAAGTTGAAGCACTGAATGCGGCGGAGCCGCCGAGCCAAAATTCCAACACGGATTAACCCTGAACGCCGTTCCTAAAGGCGTCCATGTAGTGAACTTTCATGCACCGACTAACCGTGAACTCCACGTTCCTCAAGGCGCCCATGTAGAGAACTTTCCTGCACGGACTAACCGTGAACTCCACGTTCCTAAAGGCATCCATGTAGTGAATACTCGGCTTGGCCTCCCGGAAAAAGTGCTATCGAGTGGCTTAACTTTGGATCTTTGATCAACCCCTTAACCTTCATTCACAAGAAACTGACGGTCAAAGTCAGAGGGTCATGAGATGGAGTTTGATTTGGCAGGGACAATTTAGTGGCGGACGCTTTGTCCAGATTGAGTTAATCTGGGGGGGGGGGGGGGGGGGGGCGGGGTTGAGTTATCTGGTTTGTTTCTCCAAATTGGCCGGCAAAGAAAGTTTTCGCTGGGTTCAAACTTTCTTTCTTGAAGGGGGGGAGTGTTACATTTATGTGAATGTATGTAAATTACCATTCAGGTCTTTGCTTATCCGTGTATAGTAGATTAAGGGTTGTTGTGGTTGGAGGGTCAGGAGCCCTTATGAAAAAGTGTCCGGAAAAGGAAGTGACCGGAAACGGAAGAGGAAAAGACACGAGGAAGAAAGCGACGAGTCGTATTCTTCCTCGCCCCGCTCCGACGAAAGGTGGGATCGACCTTGCGCTGCGTGGAAAAGCGGCGTTCCGCAGTCCGTCTGGCGAGAGGAATTACCGGGACGTGTACCTGCCCGGTGGAGACGTCAAGTTGACGTGGGGCCGTGCATCGACCCCGCGTCTGGCACTGTTCGCGGCACCGTCTAAACAGACGCGTGCGTGTCGCACGTTGGGGCCTAACGCGCCTTGCAAGCGGCGTGGGGCGTTTGGCTTGCTCTACCGTACCCGCTTCGCGTGGCCACGAGGGGCTGCAGCCACGGTGCCTGGTACGATACCTGCCCGGTGGAAAAACGTCCACCCGGGGTTCGTTCAACCGCCCGAGTGCGGCGACGCCGACCAGTATCTTGGTCAGGAGGGGCCCAGAGACATTGTGAGGAGCAGAGACCAAAAGGGGGTCGTGAGTACCGAAGTGAACACACATATATAAGATGGCCATCTTAATCATATAGGGGATTGATTGTGGATTGGGAATTGTGGATGGTTGTTTGCTATTGATTGCTCGGGGAAAATCTCCGTGGTTGTATCATTGAAATTGTATGGTGTCATTACCATTGAAATATATCCTTGAACATCAGTTTTCTCTTGGGTGGAATTCATATGGATTGCGTGGCGAAAGCGCCTATATAATACAACTTTCTGGCGAAGTTCCTCTCACGGTCCGGGGGTCACCGAGACCAGGTATTCACCGAGGGGACCACGTAACAATGAGGTCCACTTTGACACCCCGACTTCTAGAAATCAGAAGACTGCGGTTCCAAGACAGACCTGTCGTCTGGGGGACTCGAGGCGGACCGCCGCCCCCATGCCTTGGCAGACCACGAGGTTCTCCTCCGGGCCGACTTGCACCTTTTGCCATAAACCTGGACACTGGAGGTCCAACTGTCATGCTCTGGGAGAGGAAAATCAGGAGCGGAGTTCGACTAGTACGACTCCAAATGTGATGGCCATTGTGAGAAATCGCCCTCAAAAGGGTTACCGACCATTTATTTCCGAGGGGTTTGTGTCACTGGATGGAGCCTCGACTAACCGGAGACCGGTTAGGATATTGAGGGACACAGGAGCACATCAATCTTTAATGCTTGAAGGCATCTTGCCATGGTCCGAGGAGACGGCAACGGGGGGTAGTGTTCATTTACAGGGGATTGGTGGGGGTGTTAGTGCTCCACTTCATGTCATCCATTTGGAGTCCGATTTGGTGTCAGGACTGGTCACCGTCGGTTTACAAGCCACGCTTCCTGTAGAGGGAGTATCTGTGGTTATCGGGAATGATTTGACCAGTGGTCAAGTTTATGGTCACCCGAGGGTTGGTAAAGACCCCAGCAGGGAAAATACACCACACCATTTCGGGATGGCGACAAAAGTACCAAGTTATTTGTAGGGGGACTGAACTTCAAAACAGAGGAAGAAGTTCTGGCCTCTGTCTTCAACAGATATGGGCCGCTTGTGGATGTGCGTTTGGTAAAAGACAGGGAAACGCAACAGTCAAGAGGGTTCAGCTTTGTCACGTTTGCAAGCACAAAAGACGCCAGAGAGGCAGAGAAGAATTGGAATGGCAAGGATATGGAGGGTCGGACCATAACAGTCGGGAAGGCATATCGTAGGCGTCGAGAGGTCTACAGAAGAGGACAACTTGGTGGTAGTTTTGGGGTGGCCGCAGCCAATATTACTATGGAGGCTCCCAGAGTTACGGCATCTCCCGAAAGAATGATTATCAGAGCACTGGCCGAGAAGGAGACCGCCCGTCAGGTGACTACTGTGACAAGTGTTCCCACCGTTATTATTAGGAGTCTGGAGAAGTTGAAGCACTGAATACGGTGGAGCCGCCGAGCCCAGATTCCTACACGGACTAACCGTGAATGCCACGTTCCTAAAGGCGTCCAGGTAGTGAACTTTCCTGCACGGACTAACCATGAACTCCACGTTCCTGAAGGCGTCCATGTAGTGAACTTTCCTCCCCGGACTAACCGTGAACTCCACATTCCTAAAGGCGTCCATGTCGTGAATACTCGGCGTGCCCTCCCAGAAAAAGTGCTATCGAGTTGCTTAACGTTGGATTTTTGATCAACCCCTTAACCTTCATTCAAAAATGAAAAACAAAAATCCAAGGTTGATGAGATGGAGTTGGCTTTGCAGGAGTTCAACTGGGAAATTGAGCACGTAAAGGGCAGGGACAATGTCGTTGCTGATGCTTTGTCCAGAGGGAATTAACTTTGGAAATCTCTGTGGGTTGTGTAGAATATTGTTGCTTTATTTTTGGGAACTATTAGTCCTTGTGCCGACCGTCGAATTTTGAAGTTTGACTACCAAAAAAGAGGGCAAGTCGCCACTATATTTTTCAGTTAGAATTATATATTGCCTGTATGAAAAAATGTGATGGACATTTGAATTCGGTAGCTAAACCCATTTTGGTGGCCATTTTCCAAAATGGCCGCCAATTTCATATTTCATCAATTTTCATATTTCATATCTCATAAATTTGGCCGTAACTTTTAATCGGCTGGTCTGAGGCGCATGCTCCGCGACATAAGATATGTTCAGTATGTCATTTGGCATATTTTAAAGTAAACTAAAAGGAAATTGGTTAACTAGCTGTCGAGATAATTGAGAAAATATGTCACAAATGTGCAATTTCAACGCAAAAATGCCCAAACAAAACCTGATATCATTGCAATATATATTACATTTTTGCATATACAAGCAACACGTAAGACTAGCTGAAAAATATAGTGGCGACGTGCCCTCCTTTTTGGTAAACAAACTTCAAAATTCGACGGTGGGCACAAGGACTATATTTATATATTTAAATATAAACTAGGACGTGCCCATACGTGGGTGCCCGTACGTGCGTGCAAAAAAACATGCGTGCAAACAACAACAACAAAAAAAAACTTTGAAACCACGTGGCAGTAACGACCACAGAACCCCCCCTCTATTTACATGAAATGGTTTGGTCCATTCGCAACGACCACAGAACCCCCCCCCCCCCTCTATTTACATGAAATGGTTTGGTCCATTCGCAAAGCCAAAGCGAACGGCGAACGGCTAAATCGCCATAGCTCGGTAACTACTTGTCCGATTAATATGAAACCTTGAAAAGGCACATCCTCGGGTCCCCAGCAATATACCTGGCAAGTTTCAAGTATATCGGACCCGTGGTTGTCGAGAAACAGCGGTCACAGACACACAGACATACACACAGACATACAGAGATTACTGGAATTATAGATAGATGCATCTATCAAACCAGCAAAATATAATAGATGTGTTGTTTGTGTATTCTCAGGTATTGAGTGAATCCCAAGCCAACAAGACAAACCATGGCTGAAGCAGATTTGAAAGCGAAAAAAAGGAAATGGTCTCTCCAAACATGTATTATATGCACGAAAGCGTCACCACTGCATGAACTATCATCACCACAAGATGAACAATCATGGGTCGTATTGCAGGCAGCCGCAAGGGTAAGGCAATTTGAACCAATTCTTAATTTGAAACATGATTCAACTGGTATACCCACACTGCATTACCATAGACAATGCAGAGCACAGTTCACCCACAAAAAATCATTGGCCAGTTTGTCAAAACAGCAAACATCCACAAAAGAAGACAATACCTCAAACCCAAGAGAATCATCACGACAAGTGCGCACCAAGTGCAAAAGTGGTTTCCTGCACCAACACAAGTGCGAAAAGTGGTTTTCAACACTAACACAAGAGCGAAAAGTGGTTTTTCAACACTAACACAAGTGTGAAAAGTGGTTTTTCCACACTAATACAAGTGCAAAAGTGGTTTCCTGCACCAACACAAGTGCGAAAAGTGGTTTTTCAACACTAACACAAGTGCGAAAAGTGGTTTTTCAACACTAACAAAAGTGCGAAAAGTGGTTTTTCAACACCATCACAAGTGCGAAAAGTGGTTTTTCCACACTAATACAAGTGCAAAAGTGGTTTCCTGCACCAACACAAGTGCGAAAAGTGTTTTTTCAACACTATCACAAGTGCAAAAAGTGTTTTTTCTACACTAATACAAGTGCAAAAAGTGTTTTTTCCACACTAATATAAGTGCGAAAAGTGGTTTTTCAACACTAACACAAGTGCGAAAAGTGGTTTTTCAACACTAATACAAGTGCAAAAGTGGTTTCCTGTACCAACACAAGTGCGAAAAGTGGTTTTTCAACACTAACACAAGTGCGAAAAGTGGTTTTTCAACACTATCACAAGTGCAAAAAGTGTTTTTTCCACACTAATACAAGTGCAAAAGTTGTTTCCTGCACCAACACAAGTGCGAAAAGTGGTTTTTCAACACTAACACAAGTCCGAAAAGTGGTTTTTCAACACTAACACAAGTGCGAAAAGTGTTTTTTCCACACTAATACAAGTGCGAAAAGTGGTTTTTCCACACTAATACAAGTGCAAAAGTGGTTTCCTGCACCAACACAAGTGCGAAAAGTGGTTTTTCAACACTAACACAAGTCCGAAAAGTGGTTTTTCAACACTATCACAAGTGCAAAAAGTGTTTTTTCCACACTAATACAAGTGCAAAAGTGGTTTCCTGAACCAACACAAGTGCGAAAAGTGGTTTTTCAACACTAACACAAGTGCGAAAAGTGGTTTTTCAACACTAACACAAGTGCGAAAAGTGGTTTTTCCACACTAATACAAGTGCAAAAGTGGTTTCCTGCACCAACACAAGTGCGAAAAGTGGTTTTTCAACACTAACACAAGTGCGAAAAGTGGTTTTTCAACACTATCACAAGTGCAAAAGTGGTTTTTCAACACTATCACAAGTGCAAAAAGTGTTTTTTCCACACTAATACAAGTGCAAAAGTGGTTTCCTGCACCAACACAAGTTCGAAAAGTGGTTTTTCAACACTAACACAAGTGCGAAAAGTGGTTTTTCAACACTAACACAAGTGCGAAAAGTGGTTTTTCCACACTAATACAAGTGCAAAAGTAGTTTCCTGCACCAACACAAGTGCGAAAAGTGGTTTTTCAACACGAACACAAGTGCAAAAGTGGTTTCCTGCACCAACACAAGTGCGAAATGTGGTTTTTCAACACTAACACAAGTGCAAAAAGTGGTTTTTCAACACTAACACAAGTGCGAAAAGTGGTTTTTCAACACTAACACAAGTGCGAAAAGTGTTTTTTCCACACCAATACAAGTGCAAAAGTGGTTTCCTGCACCAACACAAGTGCGAAAAGTGGTTTTTCAACACTAACACAAGTGCGAAAAGTGGTTTTTCAACACCAGCACAAGTGCGAAAAGTGGTTTTTCAACACTAACACAAGTGCGAAAAGTGGTTTTTCCACACTAATACAAGTGCAAACGTGGTTTCCTGCACCAACACAAGTGCGAAAAGTGGTTTTTCAACACTAACACAAGTGCGAAAAGTGGTTTTTCAACACTATCACAAGTGCAAAAAGTGTTTTTTCCACACTAATACAAGTGCAAAAGTGGTTTGTCAACACGAACACAAGTGCGAAAAGAGGTTTTTCAACACTACCACAACTGCGAAAAGTGGTTTTTCCACACTAATACAAGTGCAAAAGTGGTTTCCTGCACCAACACAAGTGCGAAAAGTGGTTTTTCAACACTAACACAAGTGCGAAAAGTGGTTTTCAACACTATCACAAGTGCAAAAAGTGGTTTTTCCACACTAATACAAGTGCAAAAGTGGTTTCCTGCACCAACACAAGTGCGAAAAGTGGTTTTTCAACACTAACACAAGTGCGAAAAGTGGTTTTTCAACACTAACACAAGTGCGAAAAGTGGTTTTTCAACACTATCACAAGTGCAAAAAGTGTTTTTTCCACACGAATACAAGTGCAAAATTTGTTTCCTGCACCAACACAAGTGCGAAAAGTGGTTTTTCAACACTAACACAAGTGCGAAAAGTGGTTTTTCAACACTAACACAAGTGTGAAAAGTGGTTTTTCAACACTAACACAAGTGCGAAAAGTGTTTGTTCCACACTAATACAAGTGCAAAAGTGGTTTCCTGAACCAACACAAGTGCGAAAAGTGGTTTTTCAACACTAACACAAGTGCGAAAAGTGGTTTTTCAACACTATCACAAGTGCGAAAAGTGATTTTTCCACACTAATACAAGTGCAATAGTGGTTTCCTGCACCAACACAAGTGCGAAAAGTGGTTTTTCAACACTAACACAAGTGCGAAAAGTGGTTTTTCAACACTATCACAAGTGCAAAAGTGGTTTCCTGCACCAACACAAGTGCGAAAAGTGGTTTACTGCACCAACACAAGTGTGAAAAGTGGTTTTTCAACACTAACACAAGTGCGAAAAGTGGTTTTTCAACACTAACACAAGTGCGAAAAGTGGTTTTTCCACACTAATACAAGTGCAAAAGTAGTTTCCTGCACCAACACAAGTGCGAAAAGTGGTTTTTCAACACTAACACAAGTGCGAAAAGTGGTTTTGCAACACTATCACAAGTGCAAAAAGTGTTTTTTCCACACTAATACAAGTGCAAAAGTGGTTTCCTGCACCAACACAAGTGCGAAAAGTGGTTTTTCAACACTAACACAAGTGCGAAAAGTGGTTTTTCAACACTATCACAAGTGCAAAAAGTGTTTTTTCCACACTAATACAAGTGCAAAAGTGGTTTCCTGCACCAACACAAGTGCGAAAAGTGGTTTTTCAACACTAACACAAGTGCGAAAAGTGGTTTTTCAACACTAACACAAGTGCGAAAAGTGGTTTTTCCAAACGAATACAAGTGCAAAAGTAGTTTCCTGCACCAACACAAGTGCGAAAAGTGGTTTTTCAACACTAACACAAGTGCGAAAAGTGGTTTTGCAACACTATCACAAGTGCAAAAAGTGTTTTTTACACACTAATACAAGTGCAAAAGTGGTTTCCTGCACCAACACAAGTGCGAAAAGTGGTTTTTCAACACTAACACAAGTGCGAAAAGTGGTTTTTCAACACTATCACAAGTACAAAAAGTGTTTTTTCCACACTAATACAAGTGCAAAAGTGGTTTCCTGCACCAACACAAGTGCGAAAAGTGGTTTTTCAACACTAACACAAGTGCGAAAAGTGGGTTTTCAACACTATCACAAGTGCAAAAAGTGTTTTTTCCACACTAATACAAGTGCAAAAGTGGTTTCCTGCACCAACGCAAGTGCGAAAAGTGGTTTTTCAACACTAACACAAGTGCGAAAAGAGGTTTTTCAACACTAACACAAGTGCGAAAAGTGGTTTTTCCACACTAATACAAGTGCAAAAGTGGTTTCCTGCACCAACACAAGTGTGAAAAGTGGTTTTTCAACACTAACACAAGTGCGAAAAGTCGTTTTTCAACACTATCACAAGTGCAAAAAGTGGTTTTTCCACACTAATACAAGTGCAAAAGTGGTTTCCTGCACCAACACAAGTGCGAAAAGTGGTTTTTCAACACTAACACAAGTACGAAAAGTGGTTTTTCAACACTATCACAAGTGCAAAAAGTGTTTTTTCCACACTAATACAAGTGCAAAAGTGGTTTCCTGCACCAACACAAGTGCGAAAAGTGGTTTGTCAACACTAACACAAGTGCGAAAAGCGGTTTTTCAACACTAACACAAGTGCGAAAAGTGTTTTTTCCACACTAATACAAGTGCAAAAGTGGTTTCCTGCACCAACACAAGTGCAAAAAGTGGTTTTTCAACACTAACGTCTAACACAAGTGCGAAAAGTGGTTTTTGAACACTATCACAAGTGCAAAAAGTGTTTTTTCCACACGAATACAAGTGCAAAAGTCGTTTCCTGCACCAACACAAGTGCAAAAAGTGGTTTTTCAACACTAACACAAGTGCGAAAAGTGGTTTTTCAACACTAACACAAGTGCGAAAAGTGATTTTTCCACACTAATACAAGTGCAAAAGTGGTTTCCTGCACCAACACAAGTGCGAAAAGTGGTTTTTCAACACTAACACAAGTGCGAAAAGTGGTTTTTCAACACTATCACAAGTGCAAAAGTGGTTTCCTGCACCAACACAAGTGCGAAAAGTGGTTTTTCAACACTAACACAAGTCCGAAAAGTGGTTTTTCAACACTAACACAAGTGCGAAAAGTGGTTTTTCCACACTAATACAAGTGCAAAAGTGGTTTCCTGCACCAACACAAGTGCGAAAAGTGGTTTTTCAACACTAACACAAGTGCAAAAGTAGTTTCCTGCACCAACACAAGTGCGAAAAGTGGTTTTTCAACACTAACACAAGTGCGAAAAGTGGTTTTGCAACACTATCACAAGTGCAAAAAGTGTTTTTTCCACACTAATACAAGTGCAAAAGTGGTTTCCTGCACCAACACAAGTGCGAAAAGTGGTTTTTCAACACTAACACAAGCGCGAAAAGTGGTTTTTCAACACTATCACAAGTACAAAAAGTGTTTTTTCCACACTAATACAAGTGCAAAAGTGGTTTCCTGCACCAACACAAGTGCGAAAAGTGGTTTTTCAACACTAACACAAGTGCGAAAAGTGGGTTTTCAACACTATCACAAGTGCAAAAAGTGTTTTTTCCACACTAATACAAGTGCAAAAGTGGTTTCCTGCACCAACGCAAGTGCGAAAAGTGGTTTTTCAACACTAACACAAGTGCGAAAAGAGGTTTTTCAACACTAACACAAGTGCGAAAAGTGGTTTTTCCACACTAATACAAGTGCAAAAGTGGTTTCCTGCACCAACACAAGTGCGAAAAGTGGTTTTTCAACACTAACACAAGTGCGAAAAGTCGTTTTTCAACACTATCACAAGTGCAAAAAGTGGTTTTTCCACACTAATACAAGTGCAAAAGTGGTTTCCTGCACCAACACAAGTGCGAAAAGTGGTTTTTCAACACTAACACAAGTACGAAAAGTGGTTTTTCAACACTATCACAAGTGCAAAAAGTGTTTTTTCCACCCTAATACAAGTGCAAAAGTGGTTTCCTGCACCAACACAAGTGCGAAAAGTGGTTTGTCAACACTAACACAAGTGCGAAAAGTGGTTTTTCAACACTAACACAAGTGCGAAAAGTGTTTTTTCCACACTAATACAAGTGCAAAAGTGGTTTCCTGCACCAACACAAGTGCAAAAAGTGGTTTTTCAACACTAACGTCTAACACAAGTGCGAAAAGTGGTTTTTGAACACTATCACAAGTGCAAAAATTGTTTTTTCCACACGAATACAAGTGCAAAAGTCGTTTCCTGCACCAACACAAGTGCAAAAAGTGGTTTTTCAACACTAACACAAGTGCGAAAAGTGGTTTTTCAACACTAACACAAGTGCGAAAAGTGATTTTTCCACACTAATACAAGTGCAAAAGTGGTTTCCTGCACCAACACAAGTGCGAAAAGTGGTTTTTCAACACTAACACAAGTGCGAAAAGTGGTTTTTCAACACTATCACAAGTGCAAAAGTGGTTTCCTGCACCAACACAAGTGCGAAAAGTGGTTTTTCAACACTAACACAAGTCCGAAAAGTGGTTTTTCAACACTAACACAAGTGCGAAAAGTGGTTTTTCCACACTAATACAAGTGCAAAAGTGGTTTCCTGCACCAACACAAGTGCGAAAAGTGGTTTTTCAACACTAACACATGTGCGAAAAGTGGTTTTTCAACACTATCACAAGTGCAAAAAGTGTTTTTTCCACACTAATACAAGTGCAAAAGTGGTTTCCTGCACCAACACAAGTGCGAAAAGTGGTTTTTCAACACTAACACAAGTGCGAAAAGAGGTTTTTCAACACTAACACAAGTGCGAAAAGGGGTTTTTCCACACTAATACAAGTGCAAAGGTGGTTTCCTGCACCAACACAAGTGCGAAAAGTGGTTTTTCAACACTAACACAAGTGCAAAAAGTGGTTTTTCAACACTATCGCAAGTGCAAAAAGTGGTTTTTCCACACTAATACAAGTGCAAAAGTGGTTTACTGCACCAACACAAGTGCGAAAAGTGGTTTTTCAACATTAACACAAGTGTGAAAAGTGGTTTTTCAACACTATCACAAGTGCAAAAAGTATTTTTTCCACACTAATACAAGTGCAAAAGTGGTTTCCTGCACCAACACAAGTGCGAAAAGTGGTTTTTCAACACTAACACAAGTGCGAAAAGTGGTATTTCATCACTGACACAAGTGCGAAAAGTGGTTTTTCAACAATAACACAAGTGCGAAAAGTGGTTTTTCCACACTAATACAAGTGCAAAAGTGGTTTCCTGCACCAACACAAGTGCGAAAAGTGGTTTTTCAACACTAAAACAAGTGCGAAAAGTGGTTTTTCAACACTAACACAAGTGCGAAAAGTGGTTTTCAACACTATCACAAGTGCAAAAAGTGTTTTTTCCACACTAATACAAGTGCAAAATTTGTTTCCTGCACCAACACAAGTGCGAAAAGTGGTTTTTCAACACTAACACAAGTGCGAAAAGTGGTTTTTCAACACTAACACAAGTGCGAAAAGTGGTTTTTCAACACTAACACAAGTGCGAAAAGTGTTTGTTCCACACTAATACAAGTGCAAAAGTGGTTTCCTGAACCAACACAAGTGCGAAAAGTGGTTTTTCAACACTAACACAAGTGCGAAAAGTGGTTTTTCAACACTAACACAAGTGCGAAAAGTGATTTTTCCACACTAATACAAGTGCAAAAGTGGTTTCCTGCACCAACACAAGTGCGAAAAGTGGTTTTTCAACACTAACACAAGTGCGAAAAGTGGTTTTTCAACACTATCACAAGCGCAAAAGTGGTTTCCTGCACCAACACAAGTGCGAAAAGTGGTTTTTCAACACTAACACAAGTGCGAAAAGTGGTTTTTCAACACTAACACAAGTGCGAAAAGTGATTTTTCCACACTAATACAAGTGCAAAAGTGGTTTCCTGCACCAACACAAGTGCGAAAAGTGGTTTTTCAACACTAACGCAAGTGCAAAAAGTGGTTTTTCAACACTAACACAAGTGCGAAAAGTGGTCTTTCCACACTAATACAAGTGCAAAAGTGGTTTCCTGAACCAACACAAGTGCAAAAAGTGGTTTTTCAACACTAACACAAGTGCAAAAAGTGGTTTTTCAACACTAACACAAGTGCGAAAAGTGGTCTTTCCACACTAATACAAGTGCGAAAAGTGGTTTTTCAACACTAACACAAGTGCAAAAAGTGGTTTTTCAACACTAACACAAGTGCGAAAAGTGGTTTTTCAACACTAACACAAGTGTGAAATGTAGGTTTTTCAACACTATCACAAGTGCAAAAAGTGTGTTTTCCACACTAATACAAGTGCAAAAGTGGTTTCCTGCACCAACACAAGTGCCAAAAGTGGTTTTTCAACACTAACACAAGTACGAAAAGTGGTTTTTCAACACTAACACAAGTGCGAAAAGTGGTTTTTCAACACTAACACAAGTGCGAAAAGTGGTTTTTCCACACTAATACAAGTGCGAAAAGTGGTTTTTCAACACTAACACAAGTGCGAAAAGTGGTTTTTCAACACTAACACAAGTGCAAAAAGTGGTTTTTCAACACTAACACAAGTGCGAAAAGTGGTTTTTCAACACTAACACAAGTGTGAAATGTAGGTTTTTCAACACTATCACAAGTGCAAAAAGTGTGTTTTCCACACTAATACAAGTGCAAAAGTGGTTTCCTGCACCAACACAAGTGCGAAAAGTGGTTTTTCAACACTAACACAAGTGCGAAAAGTGGTTTTTCAACACTATCACAAGTGCAAAAAGTGTTTTTTCCACACTAATACAAGTGCAAAAGCGGTTTCCTGCACCAACGCAAGTGCGAAAAGTGTTTTTTCAACACTAACACAAGTGCGAAAAGAGGTTTTTCAACACTAACACAAGTGCGAAAAGTGGTTTCCTGCACCAACACAAGTGCGAAAAGTGGTTTTTCAACACTAACACAAGTGCGAAAAGTGGTTTTTCAACACTATCACAAGTGCAAAAAGTGTTTTTTTCCACACTAATACAAGTGCAAAAGTGGTTTCCTGCACAAACACAAGTGCGAAAAGTGGTTTGTCAACACTAACACAAGTGCGAAAAGTGGTTTTTCAACACTAACACAAGTGCGAAAAGTGGTTTTTCAACACTAACACAAGTGCGAAAAGTTTTTTCCACACTAATACAAGTGCAAAAGTGGTTTCCTGCACCAACACAAGTGCAAAAAGTGGTTTTTCAACACTAACACAAGTGCGAAAAGTGGTTTTTCAACACTAACACAAGTGCAAAAAGTGGTTTTTCAACACTAACGTCAAACACAAGTGCGAAAAGTGGTTTTTCAACACTATCACAAGTGCAAAACGTGTTTTTTCCACACGAATACAAGTGCAAAAGTCGTTTCCTGCACCAACACAAGTGCAAAAAGTGGTTTTTCAACACTAACACAAGTGCGAAAAGTGGTTTTTCAACACTAACACAAGTGCGAAAAGTGGTTTTTCAACACTATCACAAGTGCAAAAAGTGTTTTTTCCACACTAATACAAGTGCAAAAGTGGTTTCCTGCACCAACACAAGTGCGAAAAGTGGTTTGTCAACACTAACACAAGTGCGAAAAGTGGTTTTTCAACACTAAAACAAGGGCGAAAAGTGTTTTTTCAACACTATCACAAGTGCAAAAGTGGTTTCCTGCACCAACACAAGTGCGAAAAGTGGTTTTTCAACACTAACGTCTAACACAAGTGCGAAAAGTGGTTTTTCAACACTATCACAAGTGCAAAAAGTGGTTTTTCAACACTATCACAAGTGCAAAAAGTGTTTTTTCCACACTAATACAAGTGCAAAAGTGGTTTCCTGCACCAACACAAGTGCGAAAAGTGGTTTTTCAACACTAACACAAGTGCGAAAAGTGGTTTTTCAACACTATCACAAGTGCAAAAGGTGTTTTTTCCACACTAATACAAGTGCAAAAGTGGTTTCCTGCACCAACACAAGTGCGAAAAGTGGTTTTTCAACACTAACGTCTAACACAAGTGCGAAAAGTGGTTTTTCAACACCAACACAAGTGCGAAAAGTGGTTTTTCAACACTATCACAAGTGCAAAAAGTGTTTTTTCCACACTAATACAAGTGCAAAAGTGGTTTCCTGCACCAACACAAGTGCGAAAAGTGGTTTTTCAACACTAACACAAGTGCGAAAAGTGGTTTTTCAACACTAACACAAGTGCGAAAAGTGTTTTTTCCACACTAATACAAGTGCAAAAGTGGTTTCCTGCACCAACACAAGTGCGAAAAGTGGTTTTTCAACACTAACACAAGTGCGAAAAGTGGTTTTTCAACACTATTACAAGTGCAAAAAGTATTTTTTCCACACGAATACAAGTGCAAAAGTCGTTTCCTGCACCAACACAAGTGCAAAAAGTGGTTTTTCCACACTAATACAAGTGCAAAAGTAGTTTCCTGCACCAACACAAGTGCGAAAAGTGGTTTTTCAACACTAACACAAGTGCGAAAAGTGGTTTTGCAACACTATCACAAGTGCAAAAAGTGTTTTTTCCACACTAATACAAGTGCAAAAGTGGTTTCCTGCACCAACACAAGTGCGAAAAGTGGTTTTTCAACACTAACACAAGTGCGAAAAGTGGTTTTTCAACACTAACACAAGTGCGAAAAGTGTTTTTTCCACACTAACACAAGGGCAAAAGTGGTTTCCTGCACCAACACAAGTGCGAAAAGTGGTTTTTCAACACTAACACAAGTGCGAAAAGTGTTTTTTCCACACTAACACAAGTGCAAAAGTGGTTTCCTGCACCAACACAAGTGCGAAATGTGGTTTTTCAACACTAACACAAGTGCGAAAAGTGGTTTTTCAACACTAACACAAGTGCGAAAAGTGGTTTTTCAACACTAACACAAGTGCGAAAAGTGTTTTTTCCACACCAATACAAGTGCAAAAGTGGTTTCCTGCACCAACACAAGTGCGAAAAGTGGTTTTTCAACACTAACACAAGTGCGAAAAGTGGTTTTTCAACACTAGCACAAGTGCGAAAAGTGGTTTTTCAACACTAACACAAGTGCGAAAAGTGGTTTTTCCACACTAATACAAGTGCAACGTGGTTTCCTGCACCAACACAAGTGCGAAAAGTGGTTTTTCAACACTAACACAAGTGCGAAAAGTGGTTTTTCAACACTATCACAAGTGCAAAAAGTGTTTTTTCCACACTAATACAAGTGCAAAAGTGGTTTGTCAACACGAACACAAGTGCGAAAAGTGGTTTTTCAACACTAACACAACTGCGAAAAGTGGTTTTTCCACACTAATACAAGTGCAAAAGTGGTTTCCTGCACCAACACAAGTGCGAAAAGTGGTTTTTCAACACTAACACAAGTGCGAAAAGTGGTTTTCAACACTATCACAAGTGCAAAAAGTGGTTTTTCCACACTAATACAAGTGCAAAAGTGGTTTCCTGCACCAACACAAGTGCGAAAAGTGGTTTTTCAACACTAACACAAGTGTGAAAAGTGGTTTTTCAACACTATCACAAGTGCAAAAAGTGTTTTTTCCACACTAATACAAGTGCAAAATTTGTTTCCTGCACCAACACAAGTGCGAAAAGTGGTTTTTCAACACTAACACAAGTGCGAAAAGTAGTTTTTCAACACTAACACAAGTGCGAAAAGTGGTTTTTCAACACTAACACAAGTGCGAAAAGTGTTTGTTCCACACTAGTACAAGTGCAAAAGTGGTTTCCTGAACCAACACAAGTGCGAAAAGTGGTTTTTCAAAACTAACACAAGTGCGAAAAGTGGTTTTTCAACACTAACACAAGTGCGAAAAGTGATTTTTCCACACTAATACAAGTGCAAAAGTGGTTTCCTGCACCAACACAAGTGCGAAAAGTGGTTTTTCAACACTAACACAAGTGCGAAAAGTGGTTTTTCAACACTATCACAAGTGCAAAAGTGGTTTCCTGCACCAACACAAGTGCGAAAAGTGGTTTTTCAACACTAACACAAGTGCGAAAAGTGGTTTTTCAACACTATCACAAGTGCAAAAAGTGTTTTTTCCACACTAATACAAGTGCAAAAGTGGTTTCCTGCACCAACACAAGTGCGAAAAGTGGTTTTTCAACACTAACACAAGTGCGAAAAGTGGTTTTTCAACACTAACACAAGTGCGAAAAGTGGTTTTTCCACACTAATACAAGTGCAAAAGTAGTTTCCTGCACCAACACAAGTGCGAAAAGTGGTTTTTCAAGACTAACACAAGTGCGAAAAGTGGTTTTGCAACACTATCACAAGTGCAAAAAGTGTTTTTTCCACACTAATACAAGTGCAAAAGTGGTTTCCTGCACCAACACAAGTTCGAAAAGTGGTTTTTCAACAGTAACACAAGTGCGAAAAGTGGTTTTTCAACACTATCACAAGTGCAAAAAGTGTTTTTTCCACACTAATACAAGTGCAAAAGTGGTTTCCTGCACCAACACAAGTGCGAAAAGTGGTTTTTCAACACTAACACAAGTGCGAAAAGTGGGTTTTCAACACTATCACAAGTGCAAAAAGTGTTTTTTCCACACTAATACAAGTGCAAAAGTGGTTTCCTGCACCAACGCAAGTGCGAAAAGTGGTTTTTCAACACTAACACAAGTGCGAAAAGAGGTTTTTAAACACTAACACAAGTGTGAAAAGTGGTTTTTCCACACTAATACAAGTGCAAAAGTGGTTTCCTGCACCAACACAAGTGCGAAAAGTGGTTTTTCAACACTAACACAAGTGCGAAAAGTCGTTTTTCAACACTATCACAAGTGCAAAAAGTGGTTTTTCCACACTAATACAAGTGCAAAAGTGGTTTCCTGCACCAACACAAGTGCGAAAAGTGGTTTTTCAACACTAACACAAGTGCGAAAAGTGATATTTCCACACTAATACAAGTGCAAAAGTGGTTTCCTGCACCAACACAAGTGCGAAAAGTGGTTTTTCAACACTAACACAAGTGCGAAAAGTGGTTTTTCAACACTATCACAAGTGCAAAAGTGGTTTCCTGCACCAACACAAGTGCGAAAAGTGGTTTTTCAACACTAACACAAGTGCGAAAAGTGGTTTTTCAACACTAACACAAGTGCGAAAAGTGATTTTTCCACACTAATACAAGTGCAAAAGTGGTTTCCTGCACCAACACAAGTGCGAAAAGTGGTTTTTCAACACTAACACAAGTGCAAAAAGTGGTTTTTCAACACTAACACAAGTGCGAAAAGTGGTCTTTCCACACTAATACAAGTGCAAAAGTGGTTTCCTGAACCAACACAAGTGCAAAAAGTGGTTTTTCAACACTAACACAAGTGCAAAAAGTGGTTTTTCAACACTAACACAAGTGCGAAAAGTGGTCTTTCCACACTAATACAAGTGCGAAAAGTGGTTTTTCAACACTAACACAAGTGCAAAAAGTGGTTTTTCAACACTAACACAAGTGCGAAAAGTGGTTTTTCAACACTAACACAAGTGCGAAATGTAGGTTTTTCAACACTATCACAAGTGCAAAAAGTGTGTTTTCCACACTAATACAAGTGCAAAAGTGGTTTCCTGCACCAACACAAGTGCCAAAAGTGGTTTTTCAACACTAACACAAGTACGAAAAGTGGTTTTTCAACACTAACACAAGTGCGAAAAGTGGTTTTTCAACACTAACACAAGTGGGAAAAGTGGTTTTTCCACACTAATACAAGTGCGAAAAGTGGTTTTTCAACACTAACACAAGTGCGAAAAGTGGTTTTTCAACACTATCACAAGTGCAAAAAGTGTTTTTTCCACACTAATACAAGTGCAAAAGTGGTTTCCTGCACCAACACAAGTGCGAAAAGTGGTTTTTCAACACTAACACAAGTGCGAAAAGTGTTTTTTCAACACTATCACAAGTGCAAAAAGTGTTTTTTCCACACTAATACAAGTGCAAAAGTGGTTTCCTGCACCAACACAAGTGCGAAAAGTGGTTTTTCAACACTAACACAAGTGCGAAAAGTGGTTTTTCAACACTATCACAAGTGCAAAAAGTGTTTTTTCCACACTAATACAAGTGCAAAAGCGGTTTTCTGCACCAACGCAAGTGCGAAAAGTGTTTTTTCAACACTAACACAAGTGCGAAAAGAGGTTTTTCAACACTAACACAAGTGCGAAAAGTGGTTTCCTGCACCAACACAAGTGCGAAAAGTGGTTTTTCAACACTAACACAAGTGCGAAAAGTGGTTTTTCAACACTATCACAAGTGAAAAAAGTGTTTTTTTCCACACTAATACAAGTGCAAAAGTGGTTTCCTGCACAAACACAAGTGCGAAAAGTGGTTTGTCAACACTAACACAAGTGCGAAAAGTGGTTTTTCAACAATAACACAAGTGCGAAAAGTGGTTTTTCAACACTAACACAAGTGCGAAAAGTTTTTTCCACACTAATACAAGTGCAAAAGTGGTTTCCTGCACCAACACAAGTGCAAAAAGTGGTTTTTCAAC
Organism: Myxine glutinosa; assembly: GCF_964187855.1. Classification (NCBI taxonomy): domain Eukaryota; kingdom Metazoa; phylum Chordata; class Myxini; order Myxiniformes; family Myxinidae; genus Myxine; species Myxine glutinosa. The sequence continues at coordinate 54,187,989 of NC_136271.1, read as the reverse complement.
ACTAACACAAGTGCGAAAAGTGGTTTTTCAACACTAACACAAGTGCGAAAAGTGGTTTTTCAACACTAACGTCAAACACAAGTGCGAAAAGTGGTTTTTCAACACTATCACAAGTGCAAAACGTGTTTTTTCCACACGAATACAAGTGCAAAAGTCGTTTCCTGCACCAACACAAGTGCAAAAAGTGGTTTTTCAACACTAACACAAGTGCGAAAAGTGGTTTTTCAACACTAACACAAGTGCGAAAAGTGGTTTTTCAACACTATCACAAGTGCAAAAAGTGTTTTTTCCACACTAATACAAGTGCAAAAGTGGTTTCCTGCACCAACACAAGTGCGAAAAGTGGTTTGTCAACACTAACACAAGTGCGAAAAGTGGTTTTTCAACACTAAAACAAGGGCGAAAAGTGTTTTTTCAACACTATCACAAGTGCAAAAGTGGTTTCCTGCACCAACACAAGTGCGAAAAGTGGTTTTTCAACACTAACGTCTAACACAAGTGCGAAAAGTGGTTTTTCAACACTATCACAAGTGCAAAAAGTGGTTTTTCAACAATATCACAAGTGCAAAAAGTGTTTTTTCCACACTAATACAAGTGCAAAAGTGGTTTCCTGAACCAACACAAGTGCGAAAAGTGGTTTTTCAACACTAACACAAGTGCGAAAAGTGGTTTTTCAACACTATCACAAGTGCAAAAGGTGTTTTTTCCACACTAATACAAGTGCAAAAGTGGTTTCCTGCACCAACACAAGTGCGAAAAGTGGTTTTTCAACACTAACGTCTAACACAAGTGCGAAAAGTGGTTTTTCAACACCAACACAAGTGCGAAAAGTGGTTTTTCAACACTATCACAAGTGCAAAAAGTGTTTTTTCCACACTAATACAAGTGCAAAAGTGGTTTCCTGCACCAACACAAGTGCGAAAAGTGGTTTTTCAACACTAACACAAGTGCGAAAAGTGGTTTTTCAACACTAACACAAGTGCGAAAAGTGTTTTTTCCACACTAATACAAGTGCAAAAGTGGTTTCCTGCACCAACACAAGTGCGAAAAGTGGTTTTTCAACACTAACACAAGTGCGAAAAGTGGTTTTTCAACACTATTACAAGTGCAAAAAGTATTTTTTCCACACGAATACAAGTGCAAAAGTCGTTTCCTGCACCAACACAAGTGCAAAAAGTGGTTTTTCCACACTAATACAAGTGCAAAAGTAGTTTCCTGCACCAACACAAGTGCGAAAAGTGGTTTTTCAACACTAACACAAGTGCGAAAAGTGGTTTTGCAACACTATCACAAGTGCAAAAAGTGTTTTTTCCACACTAATACAAGTGCAAAAGTGGTTTCCTGCACCAACACAAGTGCGAAAAGTGGTTTTTCAACACTAACACAAGTGCGAAAAGTGGTTTTTCAACACTAACACAAGTGCGAAAAGTGTTTTTTCCACACTAACACAAGGGCAAAAGTGGTTTCCTGCACCAACACAAGTGCGAAAAGTGGTTTTTCAACACTAACACAAGTGCGAAAAGTGTTTTTTCCACACTAACACAAGTGCAAAAGTGGTTTCCTGCACCAACACAAGTGCGAAATGTGGTTTTTCAACACTAACACAAGTGCGAAAAGTGGTTTTTCAACACTAACACAAGTGCGAAAAGTGGTTTTTCAACACTAACACAAGTGCGAAAAGTGTTTTTTCCACACCAATACAAGTGCAAAAGTGGTTTCCTGCACCAACACAAGTGCGAAAAGTGGTTTTTCAACACTAACACAAGTGCGAAAAGTGGTTTTTCAACACTAGCACAAGTGCGAAAAGTGGTTTTTCAACACTAACACAAGTGCGAAAAGTGGTTTTTCCACACTAATACAAGTGCAAACGTGGTTTCCTGCACCAACACAAGTGCGAAAAGTGGTTTTTCAACACTAACACAAGTGCGAAAAGTGGTTTTTCAACACTATCACAAGTGCAAAAAGTGTTTTTTCCACACTAATACAAGTGCAAAAGTGGTTTGTCAACACGAACACAAGTGCGAAAAGTGGTTTTTCAACACTAACACAACTGCGAAAAGTGGTTTTTCCACACTAATACAAGTGCAAAAGTGGTTTCCTGCACCAACACAAGTGCGAAAAGTGGTTTTTCAACACTAACACAAGTGCGAAAAGTGGTTTTCACACTATCACAAGTGCAAAAAGTGGTTTTTCCACACTAATACAAGTGCAAAAGTGGTTTTTCAACACTAACACAAGTGCGAAAAGTGATTTTTCCACACTAATACAAGTGCAAAAGTGGTTTCCTGCACCAACACAAGTGCGAAAAGTGGTTTTTCAACACTAACACAAGTCCGAAAAGTGGTTTTTCAACACTAACACAAGTGTGAAAAGTGGTTTTTCCACACTAATACAAGTGCAAAAGTGGTTTCCTGCACCAACACAAGTGCGAAAAGTGGTTTTTCAACACTAACACATGTGCAAAAAGTGGTTTTTCAACACTAACGTCTAACACAAGTGCGAAAAGTGGTTTTTGAACACTATCACAAGTGCAAAAAGTGTTTTTTCCACACGAATACAAGTGCAAAAGTCGTTTCCTGCACCAACACAAGTGCAAAAAGTGGTTTTTCAACACTAACACAAGTGCGAAAAGTGGTTTTTCAACACTAACACAAGTGCGAAAAGTGATTTTTCCACACTAATACAAGTGCAAAAGTGGTTTCCTGCACCAACACAAGTGCGAAAAGTGGTTTTTCAACACTAACACAACTGCGAAAAGTGGTTTTTCAACACTATCACAAGTGCAAAAGTGGTTTCCTGCACCAACACAAGTGCGAAAAGTGGTTTTTCAACACTAACACAAGTCCGAAAAGTGGTTTTTCAACACTAACACAAGTGCGAAAAGTGGTTTTTCCACACTAATACAAGTGCAAAAGTGGTTTCCTGCACCAACACAAGTGCGAAAAGTGGTTTTTCAACACTAACACATGTGCGAAAAGTGGTTTTTCAACACTATCACAAGTGCAAAAAGTGTTTTTTCCACACTAATACAAGTGCAAAAGTGGTTTCCTGCACCAACACAAGTGCGAAAAGTGGTTTTTCAACACTAACACAAGTGCGAAAAGAGGTTTTTCAACACTAACACAAGTGCGAAAAGGGGTTTTTCCACACTAATACAAGTGCAAAGGTGGTTTCCTGCACCAACACAAGTGCGAAAAGTGGTTTTTCAACACTAACACAAGTGCAAAAAGTGGTTTTTCAACACTATCGCAAGTGCAAAAAGTGGTTTTTCCACACTAATACAAGTGCAAAAGTGGTTTACTGCACCAACACAAGTGCGAAAAGTGGTTTTTCAACATTAACACAAGTGTGAAAAGTGGTTTTTCAACACTATCACAAGTGCAAAAAGTATTTTTTCCACACTAATACAAGTGCAAAAGTGGTTTCCTGCACCAACACAAGTGCGAAAAGTGGTTTTTCAACACTAACACAAGTGCGAAAAGTGGTATTTCATCACTGACACAAGTGCGAAAAGTGGTTTTTCAACAATAACACAAGTGCGAAAAGTGGTTTTTCCACACTAATACAAGTGCAAAAGTGGTTTCCTGCACCAACACAAGTGCGAAAAGTGGTTTTTCAACACTAAAACAAGTGCGAAAAGTGGTTTTTCAACACTAACACAAGTGCGAAAAGTGGTTTTCAACACTATCACAAGTGCAAAAAGTGTTTTTTCCACACTAATAGAAGTGCAAAATTTGTTTCCTGCACCAACACAAGTGCGAAAAGTGGTTTTTCAACACCAACACAAGTGCGAAAAGTGGTTTTTCAACACTAACACAAGTGCGAAAAGTGGTTTTTCAACACTAACACAAGTGCGAAAAGTGTTTGTTCCACACTAATACAAGTGCAAAAGTGGTTTCCTGAACCAACACAAGTGCGAAAAGTGGTTTTTCAACACTAACACAAGTGCGAAAAGTGGTTTTTCAACACTAACACAAGTGCGAAAAGTGATTTTTCCACACTAATACAAGTGCAAAAGTGGTTTCCTGCACCAACACAAGTGCGAAAAGTGGTTTTTCAACACTAACACAAGTGCGAAAAGTGGTTTTTCAACACTATCACAAGTGCAAAAGTGGTTTCCTGCACCAACACAAGTGCGAAAAGTGGTTTTTCAACACTAACACAAGTGCGAAAAGTGGTTTTTCAACACTAACACAAGTGCGAAAAGTGATTTTTCCACACTAATACAAGTGCAAAAGTGGTTTCCTGCACCAACACAAGTGCGAAAAGTGGTTTTTCAACACTAACACAAGTGCAAAAAGTGGTTTTTCAACACTAACACAAGTGCGAAAAGTGGTCTTTCCACACTAATACAAGTGCAAAAGTGGTTTCCTGAACCAACACAAGTGCGAAAAGTGGTTTTTCAACACTAACACAAGTGCGAAAAGTGGTTTTTCAACACTAACACAAGTGCGAAATGTAGGTTTTTCAACACTATCACAAGTGCAAAAAGTGTGTTTTCCACACTAATACAAGTGCAAAAGTGGTTTCCTGCACCAACACAAGTGCCAAAAGTGGTTTTTCAACACTAACACAAGTGCGAAAAGTGGTTTTTCAACACTAACACAAGTGCGAAAAGTGGTTTTTCCACACTAATACAAGTGCGAAAAGTGGTTTTTCAACACTAACACAAGTGCGAAAAGTGGTTTTTCAACACTATCACAAGTGCAAAAAGTGTTTTTTCCACACTAATACAAGTGCAAAAGTGGTTTCCTGCACCAACACAAGTGCGAAAAGTGGTTTTTCAACACTAACACAAGTGCGAAAAGTGTTTTTTCAACACTATCACAAGTGCAAAAAGTGTTTTTTCCACACTAATACAAGTGCAAAAGTGGTTTCCTGCACCAACACAAGTGCGAAAAGTGGTTTTTCAACACTAACACAAGTGCGAAAAGTGGTTTTTCAACACTATCACAAGTGCAAAAAGTGTTTTTTCCACACTAATACAAGTGCAAAAGCGGTTTCCTGCACCAACGCAAGTGCGAAAAGTGTTTTTTCAACACTAACACAAGTGCGAAAAGAGGTTTTTCAACACTAACGCAAGTGCGAAAAGTGGTTTCCTGCACCAACACAAGTGCGAAAAGTGGTTTTTCAACACTAACACAAGTGCGAAAAGTGGTTTTTCAACACTATCACAAGTGCAAAAAGTGTTTTTTTCCACACTAATACAAGTGCAAAAGTGGTTTCCTGCACAAACACAAGTGCGAAAAGTGGTTTGTCAACACTAACACAAGTGCGAAAAGTGGTTTTTCAACACTAACACAAGTGCGAAAAGTGGTTTTTCAACACTAACACAAGTGCGAAAAGTTTTTTCCACACTAATACAAGTGCAAAAGTGGTTTCCTGCACCAACACAAGTGCAAAAAGTGGTTTTTCAACACTAACACAAGTGCGAAAAGTGGTTTTTCAACACTAACACAAGTGCGAAAAGTGGTTTTTCAACACTAACGTCAAACACAAGTGCGAAAAGTGGTTTTTCAACACTATCACAAGTGCAAAACGTGTTTTTTCCACACGAATACAAGTGCAAAAGTCGTTTCCTGCACCAACACAAGTGCAAAAAGTGGTTTTTCAACACTAACACAAGTGCGAAAAGTGGTTTTTCAACACTAACACAAGTGCGAAAAGTGGTTTTTCAACACTATCACAAGTGCAAAAAGTGTTTTTTCCACACTAATACAAGTGCAAAAGTGGTTTCCTGCACCAACACAAGTGCGAAAAGTGGTTTGTCAACACTAACACAAGTGCGAAAAGTGGTTTTTCAACACTAAAACAAGGGCGAAAAGTGTTTTTTCAACACTATCACAAGTGCAAAAGTGGTTTCCTGCACCAACACAAGTGCGAAAAGTGGTTTTTCAACACTAACGTCTAACACAAGTGCGAAAAGTGGTTTTTCAACACTATCACAAGTGCAAAAAGTGGTTTTTCAACACTATCACAAGTGCAAAAAGTGTTTTTTCCACACTAATACAAGTGCAAAAGTGGTTTCCTGCACCAACACAAGTGCGAAAAGTGGTTTTTCAACACTAACACAAGTGCGAAAAGTGGTTTTTCAACACTATCACAAGTGCAAAAGGTGTTTTTTCCACACTAATACAAGTGCAAAAGTGGTTTCCTGCACCAACACAAGTGCGAAAAGTGGTTTTTCAACACTAACGTCTAACACAAGTGCGAAAAGTGGTTTTTCAACACCAACACAAGTGCGAAAAGTGGTTTTTCAACACTATCACAAGTGCAAAAAGTGTTTTTTCCACACTAATACAAGTGCAAAAGTGGTTCCTGCACCAACACAAGTGCGAAAAGTGGTTTTTCAACACTAACACAAGTGCGAAAAGTGGTTTTTCAACACTAACACAAGTGCGAAAAGTGTTTTTTCCACACTAATACAAGTGCAAAAGTGGTTTCCTGCACCAACACAAGTGCGAAAAGTGGTTTTTCAACACTAACACAAGTGCGAAAAGTGGTTTTTCAACACTATTACAAGTGCAAAAAGTATTTTTTCCACACGAATACAAGTGCAAAAGTCGTTTCCTGCACCAACACAAGTGCAAAAAGTGGTTTTTCCACACTAATACAAGTGCAAAAGTAGTTTCCTGCACCAACACAAGTGCGAAAAGTGGTTTTTCAACACTAACACAAGTGCGAAAAGTGGTTTTGCAACACTATCACAAGTGCAAAAAGTGTTTTTTCCACACTAATACAAGTGCAAAAGTGGTTTCCTGCACCAACACAAGTGCGAAAAGTGGTTTTTCAACACTAACACAAGTGCGAAAAGTGGTTTTTCAACACTAACACAAGTGCGAAAAGTGTTTTTTCCACACTAACACAAGGGCAAAAGTGGTTTCCTGCACCAACACAAGTGCGAAAAGTGGTTTTTCAACACTAACACAAGTGCGAAAAGTGTTTTTTCCACACTAACACAAGTGCAAAAGTGGTTTCCTGCACCAACACAAGTGCGAAATGTGGTTTTTCAACACTAACACAAGTGCGAAAAGTGGTTTTTCAACACTAACACAAGTGCGAAAAGTGGTTTTTCAACACTAACACAAGTGCGAAAAGTGTTTTTTCCACACCAATACAAGTGCAAAAGTGGTTTCCTGCACCAACACAAGTGCGAAAAGTGGTTTTTCAACACTAACACAAGTGCGAAAAGTGGTTTTTCAACACTAGCACAAGTGCGAAAAGTGGTTTTTCAACACTAACACAAGTGCGAAAAGTGGTTTTTCCACACTAATACAAGTGCAAACGTGGTTTCCTGCACCAACACAAGTGCGAAAAGTGGTTTTTCAACACTAACACAAGTGCGAAAAGTGGTTTTTCAACACTATCACAAGTGCAAAAAGTGTTTTTTCCACACTAATACAAGTGCAAAAGTGGTTTGTCAACACGAACACAAGTGCGAAAAGTGGTTTTTCAACACTAACACAACTGCGAAAAGTGGTTTTTCCACACTAATACAAGTGCAAAAGTGGTTTCCTGCACCAACACAAGTGCGAAAAGTGGTTTTTCAACACTAACACAAGTGCGAAAAGTGGTTTTCAACACTATCACAAGTGCAAAAAGTGGTTTTTCCACACTAATACAAGTGCAAAAGTGGTTTCCTGCACCAACACAAGTGCGAAAAGTGGTTTTTCAACACTAACACAAGTGTGAAAAGTGGTTTTTCAACACTATCACAAGTGCAAAAAGTGTTTTTTCCACACTAATACAAGTGCAAAATTTGTTTCCTGCACCAACACAAGTGCGAAAAGTGGTTTTTCAACACTAACACAAGTGCGAAAAGTAGTTTTTCAACACTAACACAAGTGCGAAAAGTGGTTTTTCAACACTAACACAAGTGCGAAAAGTGTTTGTTCCACACTAGTACAAGTGCAAAAGTGGTTTCCTGAACCAACACAAGTGCGAAAAGTGGTTTTTCAAAACTAACACAAGTGCGAAAAGTGGTTTTTCAACACTAACACAAGTGCGAAAAGTGATTTTTCCACACTAATACAAGTGCAAAAGTGGTTTCCTGCACCAACACAAGTGCGAAAAGTGGTTTTTCAACACTAACACAAGTGCGAAAAGTGGTTTTTCAACACTATCACAAGTGCAAAAGTGGTTTCCTGCACCAACACAAGTGCGAAAAGTGGTTTTTCAACACTAACACAAGTGCGAAAAGTGGTTTTTCAACACTATCACAAGTGCAAAAAGTGTTTTTTCCACACTAATACAAGTGCAAAAGTGGTTTCCTGCACCAACACAAGTGCGAAAAGTGGTTTTTCAACACTAACACAAGTGCGAAAAGTGGTTTTTCAACACTAACACAAGTGCGAAAAGTGGTTTTTCCACACTAATACAAGTGCAAAAGTAGTTTCCTGCACCAACACAAGTGCGAAAAGTGGTTTTTCAAGACTAACACAAGTGCGAAAAGTGGTTTTGCAACACTATCACAAGTGCAAAAAGTGTTTTTTCCACACTAATACAAGTGCAAAAGTGGTTTCCTGCACCAACACAAGTTCGAAAAGTGGTTTTTCAACAGTAACACAAGTGCGAAAAGTGGTTTTTCAACACTATCACAAGTGCAAAAAGTGTTTTTTCCACACTAATACAAGTGCAAAAGTGGTTTCCTGCACCAACACAAGTGCGAAAAGTGGTTTTTCAACACTAACACAAGTGCGAAAAGTGGGTTTTCAACACTATCACAAGTGCAAAAAGTGTTTTTTCCACACTAATACAAGTGCAAAAGTGGTTTCCTGCACCAACGCAAGTGCGAAAAGTGGTTTTTCAACACTAACACAAGTGCGAAAAGAGGTTTTTAAACACTAACACAAGTGTGAAAAGTGGTTTTTCCACACTAATACAAGTGCAAAAGTGGTTTCCTGCACCAACACAAGTGCGAAAAGTGGTTTTTCAACACTAACACAAGTGCGAAAAGTCGTTTTTCAACACTATCACAAGTGCAAAAAGTGGTTTTTCCACACTAATACAAGTGCAAAAGTGGTTTCCTGCACCAACACAAGTGCGAAAAGTGGTTTTTCAACACTAACACAAGTGCGAAAAGTGGTTTTGCAACACTATCACAAGTGCAAAAAGTGTTTTTTCCACACTAATACAAGTGCAAAAGTGGTTTCCTGCACCAACACAAGTGCGAAAAGTGGTTTGTCAACACTAACACAAGTGCGAAAAGTGGTTTTTCAACACTAACACAAGTGCGAAAAGTGTTTTTTCCACACTAATACAAGTGCAAAAGTGGTTTCCTGCACCAACACAAGTGCGAAAAGTGGTTTTTCAACACTAACGTCTAACACAAGTGCGAAAAGTGGTTTTTCAACACTATCACAAGTGCAAAAAGTGTTTTTTCCACACGAATACAAGTGCAAAAGTCATCTCCTGCACCAACACAAGTGCAAAAAGGTGTTTTTCAACACTAACACAAGTGCGAAAAGTGGTTTTTCAACACTAACACAAGTGCGAAAAGTGATTTTTCCACACTAATACAAGTGCAAAAGTGGTTTCCTGCACCAACACAAGTGCGAAAAGTGGTTTTTCAACACTAACACAAGTGTGAAAAGTGGTTTTTCAACACTATCATAAGTGCAAAAGTGGTTTCCTGCACCAACACAAGTGCGAAAAGTGGTTTTTCAACACTAACACAAGTGCGAAAAGTGGTTTTTCAACACTAACACAAGTGCGAAAAGTGGTTTTTCCACACTAATACAAGTGCAAAAGTGGTTTCCTGCACCAACACAAGTGCGAAAAGTGGTTTTTCAACACTAACACAAGTGCGAAAAGTGGTTTTTCAACACTATCACAAGTGCAAAAAGTGTTTTTTCCACACTAATACAAGTGCAAAAGTGGTTTCCTGCACAAACACAAGTGCGAAAAGTGGTTTTTCAACACTAACACAAGTGCGAAAAGAGGTTTTTCAACACTAACACAAGTGCGAAAAGTGGTTTTTCCACACTAATACAAGTGCAAAAGTGGTTTCCTGCACCAACACAAGTGCGAAAAGTGGTTTTTCAACACTAACACAAGTGCGAAAAGTGGTTTTTCAACACTATCGCAAGTGCAAAAAGTGGTTTTTCAACACTAATACAAGTGCAAAAGTGGTTTACTGCACCAACACAAGTGCGAAAAGTGGTTTTTCAACACTAACACAAGTGTGAAAAGTGGTTTTTCCACACCAATACAAGTGCAAAAGTGGTTTCCTGCACCAACACAAGTGCGAAAAGTGGTTTTTCAACACTAACACAAGTGCGAAAAGTGGTTTTTCAACACTAACACAAGTGCGAAAAGTGTTTTTTCCACACCAATACAAGTGCAAAAGTGGTTTCCTGCACCAACACAAGTGCGAAAAGTGGTTTTTAAACACTAACACAAGTGCGAAAAGTGGTTTTTCAACACTAGCACAAGTGCGAAAAGTGGTTTTTCAACACTAACACAAGTGCGAAAAGTGGTTTTCCACACTAATACAAGTGCAAACGTGGTTTCCTGCACCAACACAAGTGCGAAAAGTGGTTTTTCAACACTAACACAAGTGCGAAAAGTGGTTTTTCAACACTATCACAAGTGCAAAAAGTGTTTTTTCCACACTAATACAAGTGCAAAAGTGGTTTGTCAACACGAACACAAGTGCGAAAAGTGGTTTTTCAACACTAACACAACTGCGAAAAGTGGTTTTTCCACACTAATACAAGTGCAAAAGTGGTTTCCTGCACCAACACAAGTGCGAAAAGTGGTTTTTCAACACTAACACAAGTGCGAAAAGTGGTTTTTCAACACTAACACAAGTGCGAAAAGTGTTTTTTCCACACTAATACAAGTGCAAAAGTGGTTTCCTGCACCAACACAAGTGCAAAAAGTGGTTTTTCAACACTAACGTCTAACACAAGTGCGAAAAGTGGTTTTTGAACACTATCACAAGTGCAAAAAGTGTTTTTTCCACACGAATACAAGTGCAAAAGTCGTTTCCTGCACCAACACAAGTGCAAAAAGTGGTTTTTCAACACTAACACAAGTGCGAAAAGTGGTTTTTCAACACTAACACAAGTGCGAAAAGTGATTTTTCCACACTAATACAAGTGCAAAAGTGGTTTCCTGCACCAACACAAGTGCGAAAAGTGGTTTTTCAACACTAACACAAGTGCGAAAAGTGGTTTTTCAACACGATCACAAGTGCAAAAGTCGTTTCCTGCACCAACACAAGTGCGAAAAGTGGTTTTTCAACACTAACACAAGTGCGAAAAGTGGTTTTTCAACACTAACACAAGTGCGAAAAGTGGTTTTTCAACACTAACACAAGTGCGAAAAGTGGTTTTTCCACACTAATACAAGTGCGAAAAGTGGTTTTTCAACACTAACACAAGTGCGAAAAGTGGTTTTTCAACACTATCACAAGTGCAAAAAGTGTTTTTTCCACACTAATACAAGTGCAAAAGTGGTTTCCTGCACCAACACAAGTGCGAAAAGTGGTTTTTCAACACTAACACAAGTGCGAAAAGTGTTTTTTCAACACTATCACAAGTGCAAAAAGTGTTTTTTCCACACTAATACAAGTGCAAAGGTGGTTTCCTGCACCAACACACGTGCGAAAAGTGGTTTTTCAACACTAACACAAGTGCAAAAAGTGGTTTTTCAACACTATCGCAAGTGCAAAAAGTGGTTTTTCCACACTAATACAAGTGCAAAAGTGGTTTCCTGCACCAACGCAAGTGCGAAAAGTGGTTTTTCCACACTAATACAAGTGCGAAAAGTGGTTTCCTGCACCAACACAAGTGCCAAAAGTGGTTTTTCAACACTAACACAAGTACGAAAAGTGGTTTTTCAACACTAACACAAGTGCGAAAAGTGGTTTTTCAACACTAACACAAGTGCGAAAAGTGGTTTTTCAACACTAACACATGTGCGAAAATTGGTTTTTCAACACTATCACAAGTGCAAAAAGTGTTTTTTCCACACTAATACAAGTGCAAAAGTGGTTTCCTGCACCAACACAAGTGCGAAAAGTGGTTTTTCAACACTAACACAAGTGCGAAAAGAGGTTTTTCAACACTAACACAAGTGCGAAATGTAGGTTTTTCAACACTATCACAAGTGCAAAAAGTGTGTTTTCCATACTAATACAAGTGCAAAAGTGGTTTCCTGCACCAACACACGTGCCAAAAGTGGTTTTTCAACACTAACACAAGTACGAAAAGTGGTTTTTCAACACTAACACAAGTGCGAAAAGTGTGTTTTCCACACTAATACAAGTGCAAAAAGTGGTTTTTCCACACTAATACAAGTGCAAAAGTGGTTTACTGCACCAACACAAGTGCGAAAAGTGGTTTTTCCACATTAATACAAGTGCGAAAAGTGGTTTCCTGCACCAACACAAGTGCCAAAAGTGGTTTTTCAACACTAACACAAGTGCGAAAAGAGGTTTTTCAACACTAACACAAGTGCGAAAAGGGGTTTTTCCACACTAATACAAGTGCAAAGGTGGTTTCCTGCACCAACACAAGTGCGAAAAGTGGTTTTTCAACACTAACACAAGTGCAAAAAGTGGTTTTTCAACACTATCGCAAGTGCAAAAAGTGGTTTTTCCACACTAATACAAGTGCAAAAGTGGTTTACTGCACCAACACAAGTGCGAAAAGTGGTTTTTCCACACTAATACAAGTGCAAAAGTGGTTTCCTGCACCAACACAAGTGCCAAAAGTGGTTTTTCAACACTAACACAAGTGCAAAAAGTGGTTTTTCAACACTAACACAAGTGCGAAAAGTGGTCTTTCCACACTAATACAAGTGCAAAAGTGGTTTCCTGCACCAACACAAGTGCGAAAAGTGGTTTTTCAACACTAACATAAGTGCGAAAAGTGGTTTTTCAACACTAACTCAAGTGCGAAATGTAGGTTTTTCAACACTATCACAAGTGCAAAAAGTGTGTTTTCCACACTAATACAAGTGCAAAAGTGGTTTCCTGCATCAACACAAGTGCCAAAAGTGGTTTTTCAACACTAACACAAGTACGAAAAGTGGTTTTTCAACACTAACACAAGTGCAAAAAGTGGTTTTTCAACACTAACACAAGTGCGAAAAGTGGTTTTTCCACACTAATACAAGTGCGAAAAGTGGTTTTTCAACACTAACACAAGTGCGAAAAGTGGTTTTTCAACACTATCACAAGTGCAAAAAGTGTTTTTTCCACACTAATACAAGTGCAAAAGTGGTTTCCTGCACCAACACAAGTGCGAAAAGTGGTTTTTCAACACTAACACAAGTGCGAAAAGTGTTTTTTCAACACTATCACAAGTGCAAAAAGTGTTTTTTCCACACTAATACAAGTGCAAAAGTGGTTTCCTGCACCAACACAAGTGCGAAAAGTGGTTTTTCAACACTAACACAAGTGCGAAAAGTGGTTTTTCAACACTATTACAAGTGCAAAAAGTATTTTTTCCACACGAATACAAGTGCAAAAGTCGTTTCCTGCACCAACACAAGTGCAAAAAGTGGTTTTTCCACACTAATACAAGTGCAAAAGTAGTTTCCTGCACCAACACAAGTGCGAAAAGTGGTTTTTCAACACTAACACAAGTGCGAAAAGTGGTTTTGCAACACTATCACAAGTGCAAAAAGTGTTTTTTCCACACTAATACAAGTGCAAAAGTGGTTTCCTGCACCAACACAAGTGCGAAAAGTGGTTTTTCAACACTAACACAAGTGCGAAAAGTGGTTTTTCAACACTAACACAAGTGCGAAAAGTGTTTTTTCCACACTAACACAAGGGCAAAAGTGGTTTCCTGCACCAACACAAGTGCGAAAAGTGGTTTTTCAACACTAACACAAGTGCGAAAAGTGTTTTTTCCACACTAACACAAGTGCAAAAGTGGTTTCCTGCACCAACACAAGTGCGAAATGTGGTTTTTCAACACTAACACAAGTGCGAAAAGTGGTTTTTCAACACTAACACAAGTGCGAAAAGTGGTTTTTCAACACTAACACAAGTGCGAAAAGTGTTTTTTCCACACCAATACAAGTGCAAAAGTGGTTTCCTGCACCAACACAAGTGCGAAAAGTGGTTTTTCAACACTAACACAAGTGCGAAAAGTGGTTTTTCAACACTAGCACAAGTGCGAAAAGTGGTTTTTCAACACTAACACAAGTGCGAAAAGTGGTTTTTCCACACTAATACAAGTGCAAACGTGGTTTCCTGCACCAACACAAGTGCGAAAAGTGGTTTTTCAACACTAACACAAGTGCGAAAAGTGGTTTTTCAACACTATCACAAGTGCAAAAAGTGTTTTTTCCACACTAATACAAGTGCAAAAGTGGTTTGTCAACACGAACACAAGTGCGAAAAGTGGTTTTTCAACACTAACACAACTGCGAAAAGTGGTTTTTCCACACTAATACAAGTGCAAAAGTGGTTTCCTGCACCAACACAAGTGCGAAAAGTGGTTTTTCAACACTAACACAAGTGCGAAAAGTGGTTTTCAACACTATCACAAGTGCAAAAAGTGGTTTGTCCACACTAATACAAGTGCAAAAGTGGTTTCCTGCACCAACACAAGTGCGAAAAGTGGTTTTTCAACACTAACACAAGTGTGAAAAGTGGTTTTTCAACACTATCACAAGTGCAAAAAGTGTTTTTTCCACACTAATACAAGTGCAAAATTTGTTTCCTGCACCAACACAAGTGCGAAAAGTGGTTTTTCAACACTAACACAAGTGCGAAAAGTGGTTTTTCAACACTAACACAAGTGCGAAAAGTGTTTGTTCCACACTAGTACAAGTGCAAAAGTGGTTTCCTGAACCAACACAAGTGCGAAAAGTGGTTTTTCAAAACTAACACAAGTGCGAAAAGTGGTTTTTCAACACTAACACAAGTGCGAAAAGTGATTTTTCCACACTAATACAAGTGCAAAAGTGGTTTCCTGCACCAACACAAGTGCGAAAAGTGGTTTTTCAACACTAACACAAGTGCGAAAAGTGGTTTTTCAACACTATCACAAGTGCAAAAGTGGTTTCCTGCACCAACACAAGTGCGAAAAGTGGTTTTTCAACACTAACACAAGTGCGAAAAGTGGTTTTTCAACACTATCACAAGTGCAAAAAGTGTTTTTTCCACACTAATACAAGTGCAAAAGTGGTTTCCTGCACCAACACAAGTGCGAAAAGTGGTTTTTCAACACTAACACAAGTGCGAAAAGTGGTTTTTCAACACTAACACAAGTGCGAAAAGTGGTTTTTCCACACTAATACAAGTGCAAAAGTAGTTTCCTGCACCAACACAAGTGCGAAAAGTGGTTTTTCAAGACTAACACAAGTGCGAAAAGTGGTTTTGCAACACTATCACAAGTGCAAAAAGTGTTTTTTCCACACTAATACAAGTGCAAAAGTGGTTTCCTGCACCAACACAAGTTCGAAAAGTGGTTTTTCAACAGTAACACAAGTGCGAAAAGTGGTTTTTCAACACTATCACAAGTGCAAAAAGTGTTTTTTCCACACTAATACAAGTGCAAAAGTGGTTTCCTGCACCAACACAAGTGCGAAAAGTGGTTTTTCAACACTAACACAAGTGCGAAAAGTGGGTTTTCAACACTATCACAAGTGCAAAAAGTGTTTTTTCCACACTAATACAAGTGCAAAAGTGGTTTCCTGCACCAACGCAAGTGCGAAAAGTGGTTTTTCAACACTAACACAAGTGCGAAAAGAGGTTTTTAAACACTAACACAAGTGTGAAAAGTGGTTTTTCCACACTAATACAAGTGCAAAAGTGGTTTCCTGCACCAACACAAGTGCGAAAAGTGGTTTTTCAACACTAACACAAGTGCGAAAAGTCGTTTTTCAACACTATCACAAGTGCAAAAAGTGGTTTTTCCACACTAATACAAGTGCAAAAGTGGTTTCCTGCACCAACACAAGTGCGAAAAGTGGTTTTTCAACACTAACACAAGTGCGAAAAGTGGTTTTGCAACACTATCACAAGTGCAAAAAGTGTTTTTTCCACACTAATACAAGTGCAAAAGTGGTTTCCTGCACCAACACAAGTGCGAAAAGTGGTTTGTCAACACTAACACAAGTGCGAAAAGTGGTTTTTCAACACTAACACAAGTGCGAAAAGTGTTTTTTCCACACTAATACAAGTGCAAAAGTGGTTTCCTGCACCAACACAAGTGCGAAAAGTGGTTTTTCAACACTAACGTCTAACACAAGTGCGAAAAGTGGTTTTTCAACACTATCACAAGTGCAAAAAGTGTTTTTTCCACACGAATACAAGTGCAAAAGTCATCTCCTGCACCAACACAAGTGCAAAAAGGTGTTTTTCAACACTAACACAAGTGCGAAAAGTGGTTTTTCAACACTAACACAAGTGCGAAAAGTGATTTTTCCACACTAATACAAGTGCAAAAGTGGTTTCCTGCACCAACACAAGTGCGAAAAGTGGTTTTCCAACACTAACACAAGTGTGAAAAGTGGTTTTTCAACACTATCATAAGTGCAAAAGTGGTTTCCTGCACCAACACAAGTGCGAAAAGTGGTTTTTCAACACTAACACAAGTGCGAAAAGTGGTTTTTCAACACTAACACAAGTGCGAAAAGTGGTTTTTCCACACTAATACAAGTGCAAAAGTGGTTTCCTGCACCAACACAAGTGCGAAAAGTGGTTTTTCAACACTAACACAAGTGCGAAAAGTGGTTTTTCAACACTATCACAAGTGCAAAAAGTGTTTTTTCCACACTAATACAAGTGCAAAAGTGGTTTCCTGCACAAACACAAGTGCGAAAAGTGGTTTTTCAACACTAACACAAGTGCGAAAAGAGGTTTTTCAACACTAACACAAGTGCGAAAAGTGGTTTTTCCACACTAATACAAGTGCAAAAGTGGTTTCCTGCACCAACACAAGTGCGAAAAGTGGTTTTTCAACACTAACACAAGTGCGAAAAGTGGTTTTTCAACACTATCGCAAGTGCAAAAAGTGGTTTTTCAACACTAATACAAGTGCAAAAGTGGTTTACTGCACCAACACAAGTGCGAAAAGTGGTTTTTCAACACTAACACAAGTGTGAAAAGTGGTTTTTCCACACCAATACAAGTGCAAAAGTGGTTTCCTGCACCAACACAAGTGCGAAAAGTGGTTTTTCAACACTAACACAAGTGCGAAAAGTGGTTTTTCAACACTAACACAAGTGCGAAAAGTGTTTTTTCCACACCAATACAAGTGCAAAAGTGGTTTCCTGCACCAACACAAGTGCGAAAAGTGGTTTTTCAACACTAACACAAGTGCGAAAAGTGGTTTTTCAACACTAGCACAAGTGCGAAAAGTGGTTTTTCAACACTAACACAAGAGCGAAAAGTGGTTTTCCACACTAATACAAGTGCAAACGTGGTTTCCTGCACCAACACAAGTGCGAAAAGTGGTTTTTCAACACTAACACAAGTGCGAAAAGTGGTTTTTCAACACTATCACAAGTGCAAAAAGTGTTTTTTCCACACTAATACAAGTGCAAAAGTGGTTTGTCAACACGAACACAAGTGCGAAAAGTGGTTTTTCAACACTAACACAACTGCGAAAAGTGGTTTTTCCACACTAATACAAGTGCAAAAGTGGTTTCCTGCACCAACACAAGTGCGAAAAGTGGTTTTTCAACACTAACACAAGTGCGAAAAGTGGTTTTTCAACACTAACACAAGTGCGAAAAGTGTTTTTTCCACACTAATACAAGTGCAAAAGTGGTTTCCTGCACCAACACAAGTGCAAAAAGTGGTTTTTCAACACTAACGTCTAACACAAGTGCGAAAAGTGGTTTTTGAACACTATCACAAGTGCAAAAAGTGTTTTTTCCACACGAATACAAGTGCAAAAGTCGTTTCCTGCACCAACACAAGTGCAAAAAGTGGTTTTTCAACACTAACACAAGTGCGAAAAGTGGTTTTTCAACACTAACACAAGTGCGAAAAGTGATTTTTCCACACTAATACAAGTGCAAAAGTGGTTTCCTGCACCAACACAAGTGCGAAAAGTGGTTTTTCAACACTAACACAAGTGCGAAAAGTGGTTTTTCAACACGATCACAAGTGCAAAAGTCGTTTCCTGCACCAACACAAGTGCGAAAAGTGGTTTTTCAACACTAACACAAGTGCGAAAAGTGGTTTTTCAACACTAACACAAGTGCGAAAAGTGGTTTTTCAACACTAACACAAGTGCGAAAAGTGGTTTTTCCACACTAATACAAGTGCGAAAAGTGGTTTTTCAACACTAACACAAGTGCGAAAAGTGGTTTTTCAACACTATCACAAGTGCAAAAAGTGTTTTTTCCACACTAATACAAGTGCAAAAGTGGTTTCCTGCACCAACACAAGTGCGAAAAGTGGTTTTTCAACACTAACACAAGTGCGAAAAGTGTTTTTTCAACACTATCACAAGTGCAAAAAGTGTTTTTTCCACACTAATACAAGTGCAAAGGTGGTTTCCTGCACCAACACACGTGCGAAAAGTGGTTTTTCAACACTAACACAAGTGCAAAAAGTGGTTTTTCAACACTATCGCAAGTGCAAAAAGTGGTTTTTCCACACTAATACAAGTGCAAAAGTGGTTTCCTGCACCAACGCAAGTGCGAAAAGTGGTTTTTCCACACTAATACAAGTGCGAAAAGTGGTTTCCTGCACCAACACAAGTGCCAAAAGTGGTTTTTCAACACTAACACAAGTACGAAAAGTGGTTTTTCAACACTAACACAAGTGCGAAAAGTGGTTTTTCAACACTAACACAAGTGCGAAAAGTGGTTTTTCAACACTAACACATGTGCGAAAATTGGTTTTTCAACACTATCACAAGTGCAAAAAGTGTTTTTTCCACACTAATACAAGTGCAAAAGTGGTTTCCTGCACCAACACAAGTGCGAAAAGTGGTTTTTCAACACTAACACAAGTGCGAAAAGAGGTTTTTCAACACTAACACAAGTGCGAAATGTAGGTTTTTCAACACTATCACAAGTGCAAAAAGTGTGTTTTCCATACTAATACAAGTGCAAAAGTGGTTTCCTGCACCAACACACGTGCCAAAAGTGGTTTTTCAACACTAACACAAGTACGAAAAGTGGTTTTTCAACACTAACACAAGTGCGAAAAGTGTGTTTTCCACACTAATACAAGTGCAAAAAGTGGTTTTTCCACACTAATACAAGTGCAAAAGTGGTTTACTGCACCAACACAAGTGCGAAAAGTGGTTTTTCCACATTAATACAAGTGCGAAAAGTGGTTTCCTGCACCAACACAAGTGCCAAAAGTGGTTTTTCAACACTAACACAAGTGCGAAAAGAGGTTTTTCAACACTAACACAAGTGCGAAAAGGGGTTTTTCCACACTAATACAAGTGCAAAGGTGGTTTCCTGCACCAACACAAGTGCGAAAAGTGGTTTTTCAACACTAACACAAGTGCAAAAAGTGGTTTTTCAACACTATCGCAAGTGCAAAAAGTGGTTTTTCCACACTAATACAAGTGCAAAAGTGGTTTACTGCACCAACACAAGTGCGAAAAGTGGTTTTTCCACACTAATACAAGTGCAAAAGTGGTTTCCTGCACCAACACAAGTGCCAAAAGTGGTTTTTCAACACTAACACAAGTGCAAAAAGTGGTTTTTCAACACTAACACAAGTGCGAAAAGTGGTCTTTCCACACTAATACAAGTGCAAAAGTGGTTTCCTGCACCAACACAAGTGCGAAAAGTGGTTTTTCAACACTAACACAAGTGCGAAAAGTGGTTTTTCAACACTAACTCAAGTGCGAAATGTAGGTTTTTCAACACTATCACAAGTGCAAAAAGTGTGTTTTCCACACTAATACAAGTGCAAAAGTGGTTTCCTGCATCAACACAAGTGCCAAAAGTGGTTTTTCAACACTAACACAAGTACGAAAAGTGGTTTTTCAACACTAACACAAGTGCGAAAAGTGGTTTTTCAACACTAACACAAGTGCGAAAAGTGGTTTTTCCACACTAATACAAGTGCGAAAAGTGGTTTTTCAACACTAACACAAGTGCGAAAAGTGGTTTTTCAACACTATCACAAGTGCAAAAAGTGTTTTTTCCACACTAATACAAGTGCAAAAGTGGTTTCCTGCACCAACACAAGTGCAAAAAGTGGTTTTTCAACACTAACACAAGTGCGAAAAGTGTTTTTTCAACACTATCACAAGTGCAAAAAGTGTTTTTTCCACACTAATACAAGTGCAAAAGTGGTTTCCTGCACCAACACAAGTGCGAAAAGTGGTTTTTCAACACTAACACAAGTGCGAAAAGTGGTTTTTCAACACTATCACAAGTGCAAAAAGTGTTTTTTCCACACTAATACAAGTGCAAAAGTGGTTTCCTGCACCAACGCAAGTGCGAAAAGTGTTTTTTCAACACTAACACAAGTGCGAAAAGAGGTTTTTCAACACTAACACAAGTGCGAAAAGTGGTTTCCTGCACCAACACAAGTGCGAAAAGTGGTTTTTCAACACTAACACAAGTGCGAAAAGTGGTTTTTCAACACTATCACAAGTGCAAAAAGTGTTTTTTTCCACACTAATACAAGTGCAAAAGTGGTTTCCTGCACCAACACAAGTGCGAAAAGTGGTTTGTCAACACTAACACAAGTGCGAAAAGTGGTTTTTCAACACTAACACAAGTGCGAAAAGTGGTTTTTCAACACTAACACAAGTGCGAAAAGTTTTTTCCACACTAATACAAGTGCAAAAGTGGTTTCCTGCACCAACACAAGTGCGAAAAGTGGTTTTTCAACACTAACACAAGTGCGAAATGTAGGTTTTTCAACACTATCACAAGTGCAAAAAGTGTGTTTTCCACACTAATACAAGTGCAAAAGTGGTTTCCTGCACCAACACAAGTGCCAAAAGTGGTTTTTCAACACTAACACAAGTACGAAAAGTGGTTTTTCAACACTAACACAAGTGCGAAAAGTGGTTTTTCAACACTAACACAAGTGCCAAAAGTGGTTTTTCAACACTAACACAAGTACGAAAAGTGGTTTTTCAACACTAACACAAGTGCGAAAAGTGGTTTTTCAACACTAACACAAGTGCGAAAAGTGGTTTTTCAACACTAACACAAGTGCGAAATGTAGGTTTTTCAAAACTATCACAAGTGCAAAAAGTGTGTTTTCCACACTAATACAAGTGCAAAAGTGGTTTCCTGCACCAACACAAGTGCCAAAAGTGGTTTTTCAACACTAACACAAGTACGAAAAGTGGTTTTTCAACACTAACACAAGTGCGAAAAGTGGTTTTTCAACACTAACACAAGTGCGAAAAGTGGTTTTTCCACACTAATACAAGTGCGAAAAGTGGTTTTTCAACACTAACACAAGTGCGAAAAGTGGTTTTTCAACACTATCACAAGTGCAAAAAGTGTTTTTTCCACACTGATACAAGTGCAAAAGTGGTTTCCTGCACCAACACAAGTGCGAAAAGTGGTTTTTCAACACTAACACAAGTGCGAAAAGTGTTTTTTCAACACTATCACAAGTGCAAAAAGTGTTTTTTTCCACACTAATACAAGTGCAAAAGTGGTTTCCTGCACCAACACAAGTGCGAAAAGTGGTTTTTCAACACTAACACAAGTGTGAAAAGTGGTTTTTCAACACTATCACAAGTGCAAAAGTGGTTTCCTGCACCAACACAAGTGCGAAAAGTGGTTTTTCAACACTAACACAAGTGCGAAAAGTGGTTTTTCAACACTAACACAAGTGCGAAAAGTGGTTTTTCCACACTAATACAAGTGCAAAAGTGGTTTCCTGCACCAACACAAGTGCGAAAAGTGGTTTTTCAACACTAACACAAGTGCGAAAAGTGGTTTTTCAACACTATCACAAGTGCAAAAAGTGTTTATTCCACACTAATACAAGTGCAAAAGTGGTTTCCTGCACAAACACAAGTGCGAAAAGTGGTTTTTCAACACTAACACAAGTGCGAAAAGAGGTTTTTCAACACTAACACAAGTGCGAAAAGTGGTTTTTCAACACTAACACAAGTGTGAAAAGTGGTTTTTCAACACTAACACAAGTGCCAAAAGTGGTTTTTCAACACTAACACAAGTACGAAAAGTGGTTTTTCAACACTAACACAAGTGCGAAAAGTGGTTTTCCTGCACCAACACAAGTGCGAAAAGTGGTTTTTCAACACAAACACAAGTGCGAAATGTAGGTTTTTCAACACTATCACAAGTGCAAAAAGTGTGTTTTCCACACTAATACAAGTGCAAAAGTGGTTTCCTGCACCAACACAAGTGCCAAAAGTGGTTTTTCAACACTAACACAAGTACGAAAAGTGGTTTTTCAACACTAACACAAGTGCGAAAAGTGGTTTTTCAACACTAACACAAGTGCCAAAAGTGGTTTTTCAACACTAACACAAGTACGAAAAGTGGTTTTTCAACACTAACACAAGTGCGAAAAGTGGTTTTTCAACACTAACACAAGTGCGAAAAGTGGTTTTTCAACACTAACACATGTGCGAAAATTGGTTTTTCAACACTATCACAAGTGCAAAAACTGTTTTTTCCACACTAATACAAGTGCAAAAGTGGTTTCCTGCACCAACACAAGTGCGAAAAGTGGTTTTTCAACACTAACACAAGTGCGAAAAGAGGTTTTTCAACACTAACACAAGTGCGAAAAGGGGTTTTTCCACACTAATACAAGTGCAAAGGTGGTTTCCTGCACCAACACAAGTGCGAAAAGTGGTTTTTCAACACTAACACAAGTGCAAAAAGTGGTTTTTCAACACTATCGCAAGTGCAAAAAGTGGTTTTTCCACACTAATACAAGTGCAAAAGTGGTTTACTGCACCAACACAAGTGCGAAAAGTGGTTTTTCAACACTAACACAAGTGTGAAAAGTGGTTTTTCAACACTATCACAAGTGCGAAAAGTGGTATTTCATCACTGACACAAGTGCGAAAAGTGGTTTTTCAACAATAACACAAGTGCGAAAAGTGGTTTTTCCACACTAATACAAGTGCAAAAGTGGTTTCCTGCACCAACACAAGTGCGAAAAGTGGTTTTTCAACACTAAAACAAGTGCGAAAAGTGGTTTTTCAACACTAACACAAGTGCAAAAAGTGGTTTTCAACACTATCACAAGTGCGAAAAGTGGTTTTCAACACTATCACAAGTGCAAAAAGTGTTTTTTCCACACTAATACAAGTGCAAAAGTGGTTTCCTGCACAAACACAAGTGCGAAAAGTGGTTTTTCAACACTAACACAAGTGCGAAAAGTGGTTTTTCAACACTAACACAAGTGCGAAAAGTGGTTTTTCAACACTATCACAAGTGCAAAAAGTGTTTTTTCCACACTAATACAAGTGCAAAATTTGTTTCCTGCACCAACACAAGTGCGAAAAGTGGTTTTTCAACACTAACACAAGTGCGAAAAGTGGTTTTTTTAACACTAACACAAGTGCGAAAAGTGGTTTTTCAACACTAACACAAGTGCGAAAAGTGTTTGTTCCACACTAATACAAGTGCAAAAGTGGTTTCCTGAACCAACACAAGTGCGAAAAGTGGTTTTTCAACACTAACACAAGTGCGAAAAGTGGTTTTTCAACACTAACACAAGTGCGAAAAGTGATTTTTCCACACTAATACAAGTGCAAAAGTGGTTTCCTGCACCAACACATGTGCGAAAAGTGGTTTTTCAACACTAACACAAGTGCGAAAAGTGGTTTTTCAACACTACCACAAGTGCAAAAGTGGTTTCCTGCACCAACACAAGTGCGAAAAGTGGTTTTTCAACACTAACACAAGTGCGAAAAGTGGTTTTTCAACACTAACACAAGTGCGAAAAGTGATTTTTCCACACTAATACAAGTGCAAAAGTGGTTTCCTGCACCAACACAAGTGCGAAAAGTGGTTTTTCAACACTAACACAAGTGCAAAAAGTGGTTTTTCAACACTAACACAAGTGCGAAAAGTGGTCTTTCCACACTAATACAAGTGCAAAAGTGGTTTCCTGCACCAACACAAGTGCGAAAAGTGGTTTTTCAACACTAACACAAGTGCGAAAAGTGGTTTTTCAACACTAACACAAGTGCGAAATGTAGGTTTTTCAACACTATCGCAAGTGCAAAAAGTGTGTTTTCCACACTAATACAAGTGCAAAAGTGGTTTCCTGCACCAACACAAGTGCCAAAAGTGGTTTTTCAACACTAACACAAGTACGAAAAGTGGTTTTTCAACACTAACACAAGTGCGAAAAGTGGTTTTTCAACACTAACACAAGTGCGAAAAGTGGTTTTTCCACACTAATACAAGTGCGAAAAGTGGTTTTTCAACACTAACACAAGTGCGAAAAGTGGTTTTTCAACACTATCACAAGTGCAAAAAGTGTTTTTTCCACACTGATACAAGTGCAAAAGTGGTTTCCTGCACCAACACAAGTGCGAAAAGTGGTTTTTCAACACTAACACAAGTGCGAAAAGTGTTTTTTCAACACTATCACAAGTGCAAAAAGTGTTTTTTCCACACTAATACAAGTGCAAAAGTGGTTTCCTGCACCAACACAAGTGCGAAAAGTGGTTTTTCAACACTAACACAAGTGCGAAAAGTGGTTTTTCAACACTATCACAAGTGCAAAAAGTGTTTTTTCCACACTAATACAAGTGCAAAAGTGGTTTCCTGCACCAACGCAAGTGCGAAAAGTGTTTTTTCAACACTAACACAAGTGCGAAAAGAGGTTTTTCAACACTAACACAAGTGCGAAAAGTGGTTTCCTGCACCAACACAAGTGCGAAAAGTGTTTTTTCAACACTAACACAAGTGCGAAAAGTGGTTTTTCAACACTATCACAAGTGCAAAAAGTGTTTTTTTCCACACTAATACAAGTGCAAAAGTGGTTTCCTGCACCAACACAAGTGCGAAAAGTGGTTTGTCAACACTAACACAAGTGCGAAAAGTGGTTTTTCAACACTAACACAAGTGCGGAAAGTGGTTTTTCAACACTAACACAAGTGCGAAAAGTTTTTTCCACACTAATACAAGTGCAAAAGTGGTTTCCTGCACCAACACAAGTGCGAAAAGTGGTTTTTCAACACTAACACAAGTGCGAAAAGTGGTATTTCATCACTGACACAAGTGCGAAAAGTGGTTTTTCAACAATAACACAAGTGCGAAAAGTGGTTTTTCCACACTAATACAAGTGCAAAAGTGGTTTCCCGCACCAACACAAGTGCGAAAAGTGGTTTTTCAACACTAAAACAAGTGCGAAAAGTGGTTTTTCAACACTAACACAAGTGCAATAAGTGGTTTTCAACACTATCACAAGTGCGAAAAGTGGTTTTCACCACTATCACAAGTGCAAAAAGTGTTTTTTCCACACTAATACAAGTGCAAAAGTGGTTTCCTGCACAAACACAAGTGCGAAAAGTGGTTTTTCAACACTAACACAAGTGCGAAAAGTGGTTTTTCAACACTAACACAAGTGCGAAAAGTGGTTTTTCAACACTATCACAAGTGCAAAAAGTGTTTTTTCCACACTAATACAAGTGCAAAATTTGTTTCCTGCACCAACACAAGTGCGAAAAGTGGTTTTTCAACACTAACAAAGTGCGAAAAGTGGTTTTTCAACACTAACACAAGTGCGAAAAGTGGTTTTTCAACACTAACACAAGTGCGAAAAGTGTTTGTTCCACACTAATACAAGTGCAAAAGTGGTTTCCTGAACCAACACAAGTGCGAAAAGTGGTTTTTCAACACTAACACAAGTGCGAAAAGTGATTTTTCCACACTAATACAAGTGCAAAAGTGGTTTCCTGCACCAACACATGTGCGAAAAGTGGTTTTTCAACACTAACACAAGTGCGAAAAGTGGTTTTTCAACACTATCACAAGTGCAAAAGTGGTTTCCTGCACCAACACAAGTGCGAAAAGTGGTTTTTCAACACTAACACAAGTGCGAAAAGTGGTTTTTCAACACTAACACAAGTGCGAAAAGTGATTGTTTCCACACTAATACAAGTGCAAAAGTGGTTTCCTGCACCAACACAAGTGCGAAAAGTGGTTTTTCAACACTAACACAAGTGCAAAAAGTGGTTTTTCAACACTAACACAAGTGCGAAAAGTGGTCTTTCCACACTAATACAAGTGCAAAAGTGGTTTCCTGCACCAACACAAGTGCGAAAAGTGGTTTTTCAACACTAACACAAGTGCGAAAAGTGGTTTTTCAACACTAACACAAGTGCGAAATGTAGGTTTTTCAACACTATCACAAGTGCAAAAAGTGTGTTTTCCACACTAATACAAGTGCAAAAGTGGTTTCCTGCACCAACACAAGTGCCAAAAGTGGTTTTTCAACACTAACACAAGTACGAAAAGTGGTTTTTCAACACTAACACAAGTGCGAAAAGTGGTTTTTCAACACTAACACAAGTGCGAAAAGTGGTTTTTCCACACTAATACAAGTGCGAAAAGTGGTTTTTCAACACTAACACAAGTGCGAAAAGTGGTTTTTCAACACTATCACAAGTGCAAAAAGTGTTTTTTCCACACTAATACAAGTGCAAAAGTGGTTTCCTGCACCAACACAAGTGCGAAAAGTGGTTTTTCAACACTAACACAAGTGCGAAAAGTGTTTTTTCAACACTATCACAAGTGCAAAAAGTGTTTTTTCCACACTAATACAAGTGCAAAAGTGGTTTCCTGCACCAACACAAGTGCGAAAAGTGGTTTTTCAACACTAACACAAGTGCGAAAAGTGGTTTTTCAACACTATCACAAGTGCAAAAAGTGATTTTTCCACACTAATACAAGTGCAAAAGTGGTTTCCTGCACCAACGCAAGTGCGAAAAGTGTTTTTTCAACACTAACACAAGTGCGAAAAGAGGTTTTTCAACACTAACACAAGTGCGAAAAGTGGTTTCCTGCACCAACACAAGTGCGAAAAGTGGTTTTTCAACACTAACACAAGTGCGAAAAGTGGTTTTTCAACACTATCACAAGTGCAAAAAGTGTTTTTTTCCACACTAATACAAGTGCAAAAGTGGTTTCCTGCACCAACACAAGTGCGAAAAGTGGTTTGTCAACACTAACACAAGTGCGAAAAGTGGTTTTTCAACACTAACACAAGTGCGAAAAGTGGTTTTTCAACACTAACACAAGTGCGAAAAGTTTTTTCCACACTAATACAAGTGCAAAAGTGGTTTCCTGCACCAACACAAGTGCGAAAAGTGGTTTTTCAACACTAACACAAGTGCGAAATGTAGGTTTTTCAACACTATCACAAGTGCAAAAAGTGTGTTTTCCACACTAATACAAGTGCAAAAGTGGTTTCCTGCACCAACACAAGTGCCAAAAGTGGTTTTTCAACACTAACACAAGTACGAAAAGTGGTTTTTCAACACTAACACAAGTGCGAAAAGTGGTTTTTCAACACTAACACAAGTGCCAAAAGTGGTTTTTCAACACTAACACAAGTACGAAAAGTGGTTTTTCAACACTAACACAAGTGCGAAAAGTGGTTTTTCAACACTAACACAAGTGCGAAAAGTGGTTTTTCAACACTAACACAAGTGCGAAATGTAGGTTTTTCAAAACTATCACAAGTGCAAAAAGTTTGTTTTCCACACTAATACAAGTGCAAAAGTGGTTTCCTGCACCAACACAAGTGGCAAAAGTGGTTTTTCAACACTAACACAAGTACGAAAAGTGGTTTTTCAACACTAACACAAGTGCGAAAAGTGGTTTTTCAACACTAACACAAGTGCGAAAAGTGGTTTTTCCACACTAATACAAGTGCAAAAGTGGTTTCCTGCACCAACACAAGTGCGAAAAGTGGTTTTTCAACACTAACACAAGTGCGAAAAGTGGTTTTTCAACACTAACACAAGTGCGAAAAGTGGTTTTTCAACACTATCACAAGTGCAAAAAGTGTTTTTTCCACACTAATACAAGTGCAAAAGTGGTTTCCTGCATCAACGCAAGTGCGAAAAGTGTTTTTTCAACACTAACACAAGTGCGAAAAGAGGTTTTTCAACACTAACACAAGTGCGAAAAGTGGTTTCCTGCACCAACACAAGTGCGAAAAGTGGTTTTTCAACACTAACACAAGTGCGAAAAGTGGTTTTTCAACACTATCACAAGTGCAAAAAGTGTTTTTTTCCACACTAATACAAGTGCAAAAGTGGTTTCCTGCACCAACACAAGTGCGAAAAGTGGTTTGTCAACACTAACACAAGTGCGAAAAGTGGTTTTTCAACACTAACACAAGTGCGAAAAGTGGTTTTTCAACACTAACACAAGTGCGAAAAGTTTTTTCCACACTAATACAAGTGCAAAAGTGGTTTCCTGCACCAACACAAGTGCGAAAAGTGGTTTTTCAACACTAACACAAGTGCGAAATGTAGGTTTTTCAACACTATCACAAGTGCAAAAAGTGTGTTTTCCACACTAATACAAGTGCAAAAGTGGTTTCCTGCACCAACACAAGTGCCAAAAGTGGTTTTTCAACACTAACACAAGTACGAAAAGTGGTTTTTCAACACTAACACAAGTGCGAAAAGTGGTTTTTCAACACTAACACAAGTGCCAAAAGTGGTTTTTCAACACTAACACAAGTACGAAAAGTGGTTTTTCAACACTAACACAAGTGCGAAAAGTGGTTTTTCAACACTAACACAAGTGCGAAAAGTGGTTTTTCAACACTAACACAAGTGCGAAATGTAGGTTTTTCAAAACTATCACAAGTGCAAAAAGTGTGTTTTCCACACTAATACAAGTGCAAAAGTGGTTTCCTGCACCAACACAAGTGCCAAAAGTGGTTTTTCAACACTAACACAAGTACGAAAAGTGGTTTTTCAACACTAACACAAGTGCGAAAAGTGGTTTTTCAACACTAACACAAGTGCGAAAAGTGGTTTTTCCACACTAATACAAGTGCGAAAAGTGGTTTTTCAACACTAACACAAGTGCGAAAAGTGGTTTTTCAACACTATCACAAGTGCAAAAAGTGTTTTTTCCACACTGATACAAGTGCAAAAGTGGTTTCCTGCACCAACACAAGTGCGAAAAGTGGTTTTTCAACACTAACACAAGTGCGAAAAGTGTTTTTTCAACACTATCACAAGTGCAAAAAGTGTTTTTTTCCACACTAATACAAGTGCAAAAGTGGTTTCCTGCACCAACACAAGTGCGAAAAGTGGTTTTTCAACACTAACACAAGTGTGAAAAGTGGTTTTTCAACACTATCACAAGTGCAAAAGTGGTTTCCTGCACCAACACAAGTGCGAAAAGTGGTTTTTCAACACTAACACAAGTGCGAAAAGTGGTTTTTCAACACTAACACAAGTGCGAAAAGTGGTTTTTCCACACTAATACAAGTGCAAAAGTGGTTTCCTGCACCAACACAAGTGCGAAAAGTGGTTTTTTCAACACTAACACAAGTGCGAAAAGTGGTTTTTCAACACTATCACAAGTGCAAAAAGTGTTTTTTCCACACTAATACAAGTGCAAAAGTGGTTTCCTGCACAAACACAAGTGCGAAAAGTGGTTTTTCAACACTAACACAAGTGCGAAAAGAGGTTTTTCAACACTAACACAAGTGCGAAAAGTGGTTTTTCCACACCAATACAAGTGCAAAAGTGGTTTCCTGCACCAACACAAGTGCGAAAAGTGGTTTTTCAACACTAACACAAGTGCAAAAAGTGGTTTTTCAACACTATCGCAAGTGCAAAAAGTGGTTTTTCCACACTAATACAAGTGCAAAAGTGGTTTCCTGCACCAACGCAAGTGCGAAAAGTGGTTTTTCCACACTAATACAAGTGCGAAAAGTGGTTTCCTGCACCAACACAAGTGCCAAAAGTGGTTTTTCAACACTAACACAAGTACGAAAAGTGGTTTTTCAACACTAACACAAGTGCGAAAAGTGGTTTTTCAACACTAACACATGTGCGAAAATTGGTTTTTCAACACTATCACAAGTGCAAAAAGTGTTTTTTCCACACTAATACAAGTGCAAAAGTGGTTTCCTGCACCAACACAAGTGCAAAAAGTGGTTTTTCAACACTAACACAAGTGCGAAAAGAGGTTTTTCAACACTAACACAAGTGCGAAATGTAGGTTTTTCAACACTATCACAAGTGCAAAAAGTGTGTTTTCCACACTAATACAAGTGCAAAAGTGGTTTCCTGCACCAACACACGTGCCAAAAGTGGTTTTTCAACACTAACACAAGTACGAAAAGTGGTTTTTCAACACTAACACAAGTGCGAAAAGTGTGTTTTCCACACTAATACAAGTGCAAAAAGTGGTTTTTCCACACTAATACAAGTGCAAAAGTGGTTTACTGCACCAACACAAGTGCGAAAAGTGGTTTTTCCACACTAATACAAGTGCGAAAAGTGGTTTCCTGCACCAACACAAGTGCCAAAAGTGGTTTTTCAACACTAACACAAGTGCGAAAAGAGGTTTTTGAACACTAACACAAGTGCGAAAAGGGGTTTTTCCACACTAATACAAGTGCAAAGGTGGTTTCCTGCACCAACACAAGTGCGAAAAGTGGTTTTTCAACACTAACACAAGTGCAAAAAGTGGTTTTTCAACACTATCGCAAGTGCAAAAAGTGGTTTTTCCACACTAATACAAGTGCAAAAGTGGTTTACTGCACCAACACAAGTGCGAAAAGTGGTTTTTCCACACTAATACAAGTGCAAAAGTGGTTTCCTGCACCAACACAAGTGCCAAAAGTGGTTTTTCAACACTAACACAAGTGCAAAAAGTGGTTTTTCAACACTAACACAAGTGCGAAAAGTGGTCTTTCCACACTAATACAAGTGCAAAAGTGGTTTCCTGCACCAACACAAGTGCGAAAAGTGGTTTTTCAACACTAACACAAGTGCGAAAAGTGGTTTTTCAACACTAACTCAAGTGCGAAATGTAGGTTTTTCAACACTATCACAAGTGCAAAAAGTGTGTTTTCCACACTAATACAAGTGCAAAAGTGGTTTCCTGCACCAACACAAGTGCCAAAAGTGGTTTTTCAACACTAACACAAGTACGAAAAGTGGTTTTTCAACACTAACACAAGTGCGAAAAGTGGTTTTTCAACACTAACACAAGTGCGAAAAGTGGTTTTTCCACACTAATACAAGTGCGAAAAGTGGTTTTTCAACACTAACACAAGTGCGAAAAGTGGTTTTTCAACACTATCACAAGTACAAAAAGTGTTTTTTCCACACTAATACAAGTGCAAAAGTGGTTTCCTGCACCAACACAAGTGCGAAAAGTGGTTTTTCAACACTAACACAAGTGCGAAAAGTGTTTTTTCAACACTATCACAAGTGCAAAAAGTGTTTTTTCCACACTAATACAAGTGCAAAAGTGGTTTCCTGCACCAACACAAGTGCGAAAAGTGGTTTTTCAACACTAACACAAGTGCGAAAAGTGGTTTTTCAACACTATCACAAGTGCAAAAAGTGTTTTTTCCACACTAATACAAGTGCAAAAGTGGTTTCCTGCACCAACGCAAGTGCGAAAAGTGTTTTTTCAACACTAACACAAGTGCGAAAAGAGGTTTTTCAACACTAACACAAGTGCGAAAAGTGGTTTCCTGCACCAACACAAGTGCGAAAAGTGGTTTTTCAACACTAACACAAGTGCGAAAAGTGGTTTTTCAACACTATCACAAGTGCAAAAAGTGTTTTTTTCCACACTAATACAAGTGCAAAAGTGGTTTCCTGCACCAACACAAGTGCGAAAAGTGGTTTGTCAACACTAACACAAGTGCGAAAAGTGGTTTTTCAACACTAACACAAGTGCGAAAAGTGGTTTTTCAACACTAACACAAGTGCGAAAAGTTTTTTCCACACTAATACAAGTGCAAAAGTGGTTTCCTGCACCAACACAAGTGCGAAAAGTGGTTTTTCAACACTAACACAAGTGCTAAATGTAGGTTTTTCAACACTATCACAAGTGCAAAAAGTGTGTTTTCCACACTAATACAAGTGCAAAAGTGGTTTCCTGCACCAACACAAGTGCCAAAAGTGGTTTTTCAACACTAACACAAGTACGAAAAGTGGTTTTTCAACACTAACACAAGTGCCAAAAGTGGTTTTTCAACACTAACACAAGTGCCAAAAGTGGTTTTTCAACACTAACACAAGTACGAAAAGTGGTTTTTCAACACTAACACAAGTGCGAAAAGTGGTTTTTCAACACTAACACAAGTGCGAAAAGTGGTTTTTCAACACTAACACAAGTGCGAAATGTAGGTTTTTCAAAACTATCACAAGTGCAAAAAAGTGTGTTTTCCACACTAATACAAGTGCAAAAGTGGTTTCCTGCACCAACACAAGTGCCAAAAGTGGTTTTTCAACACTAACACAAGTACGAAAAGTGGTTTTTCAACACTAACACAAGTGCGAAAAGTGGTTTTTCAACACTAACACAAGTGCGAAAAGTGGTTTTTCCACACTAATACAAGTGCGAAAAGTGGTTTTTCAACACTAACACAAGTGCGAAAAGTGGTTTTTCAACACTATCACAAGTGCAAAAAGTGTTTTTTCCACACTGATACAAGTGCAAAAGTGGTTTCCTGCACCAACACAAGTGCGAAAAGTGGTTTTTCAACACTAACACAAGTGCGAAAAGTGTTTTTTCAACACTATCACAAGTGCAAAAAGTGTTTTTTTCCACACTAATACAAGTGCAAAAGTGGTTTCCTGCACCAACACAAGTGCGAAAAGTGGTTTTTCAACACTAACACAAGTGTGAAAAGTGGTTTTTCAACACTATCACAAGTGCAAAAGTGGTTTCCTGCACCAACACAAGTGCGAAAAGTGGTTTTTCAACACTAACACAAGTGCGAAAAGTGGTTTTTCAACACTAACACAAGTGCGAAAAGTGGTTTTTCCACACTAATACAAGTGCAAAAGTGGTTTCCTGCACCAACACAAGTGCGAAAAGTGGTTTTTCAACACTAACACAAGTGCGAAAAGTGGTTTTTCAACACTATCACAAGTGCAAAAAGTGTTTTTTCCACACTAATACAAGTGCAAAAGTGGTTTCCTGCACAAACACAAGTGCGAAAAGTGGTTTTTCAACACTAACACAAGTGCGAAAAGAGGTTTTTCAACACTAACACAAGTGCGAAAAGTGGTTTTTCAACACTAACACAAGTGCGAAAAGTGGTTTTTCAACACTAACACAAGTGCCAAAAGTGGTTTTTCAACACTAACACAAGTACGAAAAGTGGTTTTTCAACACTAACACAAGTGCGAAAAGTGGTTTTCCTGCACCAACACAAGTGCGAAAAGTGGTTTTTCAACACTAACACAAGTGCGAAATGTAGGTTTTTCAACACTATCACAAGTGCAAAAAGTGTGTTTTCCACACTAATACAAGTGCAAAAGTGGTTTCCTGCACCAACACAAGTGCCAAAAGTGGTTTTTCAACACTAACACAAGTACGAAAAGTGGTTTTTCAACACTAACACAAGTGCGAAAAGTGGTTTTTCAACACTAACACAAGTGCCAAAAGTGGTTTTTCAACACTAACACAAGTACGAAAAGTGGTTTTTCAACACTAACACAAGTGCGAAAAGTGGTTTTTCAACACTAACACAAGTGCGAAAAGTGGTTTTTCAACACTAACACATGTGCGAAAATTGGTTTTTCAACACTATCACAAGTGCAAAAACTGTTTTTTCCACACTAATACAAGTGCAAAAGTGGTTTCCTGCACCAACACAAGTGCGAAAAGTGGTTTTTCAACACTAACACAAGTGCGAAAAGAGGTTTTTCAACACTAACACAAGTGCGAAAAGGGGTTTTTCCACACTAATACAAGTGCAAAGGTGGTTTCCTGCACCAACACAAGTGCGAAAAGTGGTTTTTCAACACTAACACAAGTGCAAAAAGTGGTTTTTCAACACTATCGCAAGTGCAAAAAGTGGTTTTTCCACACTAATACAAGTGCAAAAGTGGTTTACTGCACCAACACAAGTGCGAAAAGTGGTTTTTCAACACTAACACAAGTGTGAAAAGTGGTTTTTCAACACTATCACAAGTGCAAAAAGTATTTTTTCCACACTAATACAAGTGCAAAAGTGGTTTCCTGTACCAACACAAGTGCGAAAAGTGGTTTTTCAACACTAACACAAGTGCGAAAAGTGGTATTTCATCACTGACACAAGTGCGAAAAGTGGTTTTTCAACAATAACACAAGTGCGAAAAGTGGTTTTTCCACACTAATACAAGTGCAAAAGTGGTTTCCTGCACCAACACATGTGCGAAAAGTGGTTTTTCAACACTAAAACAAGTGCGAAAAGTGGTTTTTCAACACTAACACAAGTGCAAAAAGTGGTTTACAACACTATCACAAGTGCGAAAAGTGGTTTTCAACACTATCACAAGTGCAAAAAGTGTTTTTTCCACACTAATACAAGTGCAAAAGTGGTTTCCTGCACAAACACAAGTGCGAAAAGTGGTTTTTCAACACTAACACAAGTGCGAAAAGTGGTTTTTCAACACTAACACAAGTGCGAAAAGTGGTTTTTCAACACTATCACAAGTGCAAAAAGTGTTTTTTCCACACTAATACAAGTGCAAAATTTGTTTCCTGCACCAACACAAGTGCGAAAAGTGGTTTTTCAACACTAACACAAGTGCGAAAAGTGGTTTTTTTTAACACTAACACAAGTGCGAAAAGTGGTTTTTCAACACTAACACAAGTGCGAAAAGTGTTTGTTCCACACTAATACAAGTGCAAAAGTGGTTTCCTGAACCAACACAAGTGCGAAAAGTGGTTTTTCAACACTAACACAAGTGCGAAAAGTGGTTTTTCAACACTAACACAAGTGCGAAAAGTGATTTTTCCACACTAATACAAGTGCAAAAGTGGTTTCCTGCACCAACACATGTGCGAAAAGTGGTTTTTCAACACTAACACAAGTGCGAAAAGTGGTTTTTCAACACTACCACAAGTGCAAAAGTGGTTTCCTGCACCAACACAAGTGTGAAAAGTGGTTTTTCAACACTAACACAAGTGCGAAAAGTGGTTTTTCAACACTAACACAAGTGCGAAAAGTGATTTTTCCACACTAATACAAGTGCAAAAGTGGTTTCCTGCACCAACACAAGTGCGAAAAGTGGTTTTTCAACACTAACACAAGTGCAAAAAGTGGTTTTTCAACACTAACACAAGTGCGAAAAGTGGTCTTTCCACACTAATACAAGTGCAAAAGTGGTTTCCTGCACCAACACAAGTGCGAAAAGTGGTTTTTCAACACTAACACAAGTGCGAAAAGTGGTTTTTCAACACTAACACAAGTGCGAAATGTAGGTTTTTCAACACTATCACAAGTGCAAAAAGTGTGTTTTCCACACTAATACAAGTGCAAAAGTGGTTTCCTGCACCAACACAAGTGCCAAAAGTGGTTTTTCAACACTAACACAAGTACGAAAAGTGGTTTTTCAACACTAACACAAGTGCGAAAAGTGGTTTTTCAACACTAACACAAGTGCGAAAAGTGGTTTTTCCACACTAATACAAGTGCGAAAAGTGGTTTTTCAACACTAACACAAGTGCGAAAAGTGGTTTTTCAACACTATCACAAGTGCAAAAAGTGTTTTTTCCACACTGATACAAGTGCAAAAGTGGTTTCCTGCACCAACACAAGTGCGAAAAGTGGTTTTTCAACACTAACACAAGTGCGAAAAGTGTTTTTTCAACACTATCACAAGTGCAAAAAGTGTTTTTTCCACACTAATACAAGTGCAAAAGTGGTTTCCTGCACCAACGCAAGTGCGAAAAGTGTTTTTTCAACACTAACACAAGTGCGAAAAGAGGTTTTTCAACACTAACACAAGTGCGAAAAGTGGTTTCCTGCACCAACACAAGTGCGAAAAGTGTTTTTTCAACACTAACACAAGTGCGAAAAGTGGTTTTTCAACACTATCACAAGTGCAAAAAGTGTTTTTTTCCACACTAATACAAGTGCAAAAGTGGTTTCCTGCACCAACACAAGTGCGAAAAGTGGTTTGTCAACACTAACACAAGTGCGAAAAGTGGTTTTTCAACACTAACACAAGTGCGGAAAGTGGTTTTTCAACACTAACACAAGTGCGAAAAGTTTTTTCCACACTAATACAAGTGCAAAAGTGGTTTCCTGCACCAACACAAGTGCGAAAAGTGGTTTTTCAACACTAACACAAGTGCGAAAAGTGGTATTTCATCACTGACACAAGTGCGAAAAGTGGTTTTTCAACAATAACACAAGTGCGAAAAGTGGTTTTTCCACACTAATACAAGTGCAAAAGTGGTTTCCTGCACCAACACAAGTGCGAAAAGTGGTTTTTCAACACTAAAACAAGTGCGAAAAGTGGTTTTTCAACACTAACACAAGTGCAATAAGTGGTTTTCAACACTATCACAAGTGCGAAAAGTGGTTTTCAACACTATCACAAGTGCAAAAAGTGTTTTTTCCACACTAATACAAGTGCAAAAGTGGTTTCCTGCACAAACACAAGTGCGAAAAGTGGTTTTTCAACACTAACACAAGTGCGAAAAGTGGTTTTTCAACACTAACACAAGTGCGAAAAGTGGTTTTTCAACACTATCACAAGTGCAAAAAGTGTTTTTTCCACACTAATACAAGTGCAAAATTTGTTTCCTGCACCAACACAAGTGCGAAAAGTGGTTTTTCAACACTAACAAAGTGCGAAAAGTGGTTTTTCAACACTAACACAAGTGCGAAAAGTGGTTTTTCAACACTAACACAAGTGCGAAAAGTGTTTGTTCCATACTAATACAAGTGCAAAAGTGGTTTCCTGAACCAACACAAGTGCGAAAAGTGGTTTTTCAACACTAACACAAGTGCGAAAAGTGGTTTTTCAACACTAACACAAGTGCGAAAAGTGATTTTTCCACACTAATACAAGTGCAAAAGTGGTTTCCTGCACCAACACATGTGCGAAAAGTGGTTTTTCAACACTAACACAAGTGCGAAAAGTGGTTTTTCAACACTATCACAAGTGCAAAAGTGGTTTCCTGCACCAACACAAGTGCAAAAAGTGGTTTTTCAACACTAACACAAGTGCGAAAAGTGGTTTTTCAACACTAACACAAGTGCGAAAAGTGATTTTTCCACACTAATACAAGTGCAAAAGTGGTTTCCTGCACCAACACAAGTGCGAAAAGTGGTTTTTCAACACTAACACAAGTGCAAAAAGTGGTTTTTCAACACTAACACAAGTGCGAAAAGTGGTCTTTCCACACTAATACAAGTGCAAAAGTGGTTTCCTGCACCAACACAAGTGCGAAAAGTGGTTTTTCAACACTAACACAAGTGCGAAAAGTGGTTTTTCAACACTAACACAAGTGCGAAATGTAGGTTTTTCAACACTATCACAAGTGCAAAAAGTGTGTTTTCCACACTAATACAAGTGCAAAAGTGGTTTCCTGCACCAACACAAGTGCCAAAAGTGGTTTTTCAACACTAACACAAGTACGAAAAGTGGTTTTTCAACACTAACACAAGTGCGAAAAGTGGTTTTTCAACACTAACACAAGTGCGAAAAGTGGTTTTTCCACACTAATACAAGTGCGAAAAGTGGTTTTTCAACACTAACACAAGTGCGAAAAGTGGTTTTTCAACACTATCACAAGTGCAAAAAGTGTTTTTTCCACACTAATACAAGTGCAAAAGTGGTTTCCTGCACCAACACAAGTGCGAAAAGTGGTTTTTCAACACTAACACAAGTGCGAAAAGTGTTTTTTCAACACTATCACAAGTGCAAAAAGTGTTTTTTCCACACTAATACAAGTGCAAAAGTGGTTTCCTGCACCAACACAAGTGCGAAAAGTGGTTTTTCAACACTAACACAAGTGCGAAAAGTGGTTTTTCAACACTATCACAAGTGCAAAAAGTGATTTTTCCACACTAATACAAGTGCAAAAGTGGTTTCCTGCACCAACGCAAGTGCGAAAAGTGTTTTTTCAACACTAACACAAGTGCGAAAAGAGGTTTTTCAACACTAACACAAGTGCGAAAAGTGGTTTCCTGCACCAACACAAGTGCGAAAAGTGGTTTTTCAACACTAACACAAGTGCGAAAAGTGGTTTTTCAACACTATCACAAGTGCAAAAAGTGTTTTTTTCCACACTAATACAAGTGCAAAAGTGGTTTCCTGCACCAACACAAGTGCGAAAAGTGGTTTTTCAACACTAACACAAGTACGAAAAGTGGTATTTCATCACTGACACAAGTGCGAAAAGTGGTTTTTCAACAATAACACAAGTGCGAAAAGTGGTTTTTCCACACTAATACAAGTGCAAAAGTGGTTTCCTGCACCAACACAAGTGCGAAAAGTGGTTTTTCAACACTAAAACAAGTGCGAAAAGTGGTTTTTCAACACTAACACAAGTGCAAAAAGTGGTTTTCAACACTATCACAAGTGCGAAAAGTGGTTTTCAACACTATCACAAGTGCAAAAAGTGTTTTTTCCACACTAATACAAGTGCAAAAGTGGTTTCCTGCACAAACACAAGTGCGAAAAGTGGTTTTTCAACACTAACACAAGTGCGAAAAGTGGTTTTTCAACACTAACACAAGTGCGAAAAGTGGTTTTTCAACACTATCACAAGTGCAAAAAGTGTTTTTTCCACACTAATACAAGTGCAAAATTTGTTTCCTGCACCAACACAAGTGCGAAAAGTGGTTTTTCAACACTAACACAAGTGCGAAAAGTGGTTTTTTTAACACTAACACAAGTGCGAAAAGTGGTTTTTCAACACTAACACAAGTGCGAAAAGTGTTTGTTCCACACTAATACAAGTGCAAAAGTGGTTTCCTGAACCAACACAAGTGCGAAAAGTGGTTTTTCAACACTAACACAAGTGCGAAAAGTGGTTTTTCAACACTAACACAAGTGCGAAAAGTGATTTTTCCACACTAATACAAGTGCAAAAGTGGTTTCCTGCACCAACACATGTGCGAAAAGTGGTTTTTCAACACTAACACAAGTGCGAAAAGTGGTTTTTCAACACTACTACAAGTGCAAAAGTGGTTTCCTGCACCAACACAAGTGCGAAAAGTGGTTTTTCAACACTAACACAAGTGCGAAAAGTGGTTTTTCAACACTAACACAAGTGCGAAAAGTGATTTTTCCACACTAATACAAGTGCAAAAGTGGTTTCCTGCACCAACACAAGTGCGAAAAGTGGTTTTTCAACACTAACACAAGTGCAAAAAGTGGTTTTTCAACACTAACACAAGTGCGAAAAGTGGTCTTTCCACACTAATACAAGTGCAAAAGTGGTTTCCTGCACCAACACAAGTGCGAAAAGTGGTTTTTCAACACTAACACAAGTGCGAAAAGTGGTTTTTCAACACTAACACAAGTGCGAAATGTAGGTTTTTCAACACTATCACAAGTGCAAAAAGTGTGTTTTCCACACTAATACAAGTGCAAAAGTGGTTTCCTGCACCAACACAAGTGCCAAAAGTGGTTTTTCAACACTAACACAAGTACGAAAAGTGGTTTTTCAACACTAACACAAGTGCGAAAAGTGGTTTTTCAACACTAACACAAGTGCGAAAAGTGGTTTTTCCACACTAATACAAGTGCGAAAAGTGGTTTTTCAACACTAACACAAGTGCGAAAAGTGGTTTTTCAACACTATCACAAGTGCAAAAAGTGTTTCTTCCACACTGATACAAGTGCAAAAGTGGTTTCCTGCACCAACACAAGTGCGAAAAGTGGTTTTTCAACACTAACACAAGTGCGAAAAGTGTTTTTTCAACACTATCACAAGTGCAAAAAGTGTTTTTTCCACACTAATACAAGTGCAAAAGTGGTTTCCTGCACCAACACAAGTGCGAAAAGTGGTTTTTCAACACTAACACAAGTGCGAAAAGTGGTTTTTCAACACTATCACAAGTGCAAAAAGTGTTTTTTCCACACTAATACAAGTGCAAAAGTGGTTTCCTGCACCAACGCAAGTGCGAAAAGTGTTTTTTCAACACTAACACAAGTGCGAAAAGAGGTTTTTCAACACTAACACAAGTGCGAAAAGTGGTTTCCTGCACCAACACAAGTGCGAAAAGTGTTTTTTCAACACTAACACAAGTGCGAAAAGTGGTTTTTCAACACTATCACAAGTGCAAAAAGTGTTTTTTTCCACACTAATACAAGTGCAAAAGTGGTTTCCTGCACCAACACAAGTGCGAAAAGTGGTTTGTCAACACTAACACAAGTGCGAAAAGTGGTTTTTCAACACTAACACAAGTGCGGAAAGTGGTTTTTCAACACTAACACAAGTGCGAAAAGTTTTTTCCACACTAATACAAGTGCAAAAGTGGTTTCCTGCACCAACACAAGTGCGAAAAGTGGTTTTTCAACACTAACACAAGTGCGAAAAGTGGTATTTCATCACTGACACAAGTGCGAAAAGTGGTTTTTCAACAATAACACAAGTGCGAAAAGTGGTTTTTCCACACTAATACAAGTGCAAAAGTGGTTTCCTGCACCAACACAAGTGCGAAAAGTGGTTTTTCAACACTAAAACAAGTGCGAAAAGTGGTTTTTCAACACTAACACAAGTGCAATAAGTGGTTTTCAACACTATCACAAGTGCGAAAAGTGGTTTTCAACACTATCACAAGTGCAAAAAGTGTTTTTTCCACACTAATACAAGTGCAAAAGTGGTTTCCTGCACAAACACAAGTGCGAAAAGTGGTTTTTCAACACTAACACAAGTGCGAAAAGTGGTTTTTCAACACTAACACAAGTGCGAAAAGTGGTTTTTCAACACTATCACAAGTGCAAAAAGTGTTTTTTCCACACTAATACAAGTGCAAAATTTGTTTCCTGCACCAACACAAGTGCGAAAAGTGGTTTTTCAACACTAACAAAGTGCGAAAAGTGGTTTTTCAACACTAACACAAGTGCGAAAAGTGGTTTTTCAACACTAACACAAGTGCGAAAAGTGTTTGTTCCATACTAATACAAGTGCAAAAGTGGTTTCCTGAACCAACACAAGTGCGAAAAGTGGTTTTTCAACACTAACACAAGTGCGAAAAGTGGTTTTTCAACACTAACACAAGTGCGAAAAGTGATTTTTCCACACTAATACAAGTGCAAAAGTGGTTTCCTGCACCAACACATGTGCGAAAAGTGGTTTTTCAACACTAACACAAGTGCGAAAAGTGGTTTTTCAACACTATCACAAGTGCAAAAGTGGTTTCCTGCACCAACACAAGTGCAAAAAGTGGTTTTTCAACACTAACACAAGTGCGAAAAGTGGTTTTTCAACACCAACACAAGTGCGAAAAGTGATTTTTCCACACTAATACAAGTGCAAAAGTGGTTTCCTGCACCAACACAAGTGCGAAAAGTAGTTTTTCAACACTAACACAAGTGCAAAAAGTGGTTTTTCAACACTAACACAAGTGCGAAAAGTGGTCTTTCCACACTAATACAAGTGCAAAAGTGGTTTCCTGCACCAACACAAGTGCGAAAAGTGGTTTTTCAACACTAACACAAGTGCGAAAAGTGGTTTTTCAACACTAACACAAGTGCGAAATGTAGGTTTTTCAACACTATCACAAGTGCAAAAAGTGTGTTTTCCACACTAATACAAGTGCAAAAGTGGTTTCCTGCACCAACACAAGTGCCAAAAGTGGTTTTTCAACACTAACACAAGTACGAAAAGTGGTTTTTCAACACTAACACAAGTGCGAAAAGTGGTTTTTCAACACTAACACAAGCGCGAAAAGTGGTTTTTCCACACAAATACAAGTGCGAAAAGTGGTTTTTCAACACTAACACAAGTGCGAAAAGTGGTTTTTCAACACTATCACAAGTGCAAAAAGTGTTTTTTCCACACTAATACAAGTGCAAAAGTGGTTTCCTGCACCAACACAAGTGCGAAAAGTGGTTTTTCAACACTAACACAAGTGCGAAAAGTGTTTTTTCAACACTATCACAAGTGCAAAAAGTGTTTTTTCCACACTAATACAAGTGCAAAAGTGGTTTCCTGCACCAACACAAGTGCGAAAAGTGGTTTTTCAACACTAACACAAGTGCGAAAAGTGGTTTTTCAACACTATCACAAGTGCAAAAAGTGATTTTTCCACACTAATACAAGTGCAAAAGTGGTTTCCTGCACCAACGCAAGTGCGAAAAATGTTTTTTCAACACTAACACAAGTGCGAAAAGAGGTTTTTCAACACTAACACAAGTGCGAAAAGTGGTTTCCTGCACCAACACAAGTGCGAAAAGTGGTTTTTCAACACTAACACAAGTGCGAAAAGTGGTTTTTCAACACTATCACAAGTGCAAAAAGTGTTTTTTTCCACACTAATACAAGTGCAAAAGTGGTTTCCTGCACCAACACAAGTGCGAAAAGTGGTTTGTCAACACTAACACAAGTGCGAAAAGTGGTTTTTCAACACTAACACAAGTGCGAAAAGTGGTTTTTCAACACTAACACAAGTGCGAAAAGTTTTTTCCACACTAATACAAGTGCAAAAGTGGTTTCCTGCACCAACACAAGTGCGAAAAGTGGTTTTTCAACACTAACACAAGTGCGAAATGTAGGTTTTTCAACACTATCACAAGTGCAAAAAGTGTGTTTTCCACACTAATACAAGTGCAAAAGTGGTTTCCTGCACCAACACAAGTGCCAAAAGTGGTTTTTCAACACTAACACAAGTACGAAAAGTGGTTTTTCAACACTAACACAAGTGCGAAAAGTGGTTTTTCAACACTAACACAAGTGCCAAAAGTGGTTTTTCAACACTAACACAAGTACGAAAAGTGGTTTTTCAACACTAACACAAGTGCGAAAAGTGGTTTTTCAACACTAACACAAGTGCGAAAAGTGGTTTTTCAACACTAACACAAGTGCGAAATGTAGGTTTTTCAAAACTATCACAAGTGCAAAAAGTGTGTTTTCCACACTAATACAAGTGCAAAAGTGGTTTCCTGCACCAACACAAGTGCCAAAAGTGGTTTTTCAACACTAACACAAGTACGAAAAGTGGTTTTTCAACACTAACACAAGTGCGAAAAGTGGTTTTTCAACACTAACACAAGTGCGAAAAGTGGTTTTTCCACACTAATACAAGTGCAAAAGTGGTTTCCTGCACCAACACAAGTGCGAAAAGTGGTTTTTCCACAGTAACACAAGTGCGAAAAGTGTTTTTTCAACACTATCACAAGTGCAAAAAGTGTTTTTTCCACACTAATACAAGTGCAAAAGTGGTTTCCTGCACCAACACAAGTGCGAAAAGTGGTTTTTCAACACTAACACAAGTGCGAAAAGTGGTTTTTCAACACTATCACAAGTGCAAAAAGTGTTTTTTCCACACTAATACAAGTGCAAAAGTGGTTTCCTGCACCAACGCAAGTGCGAAAAAGTGTTTTTTCAACACTAACACAAGTGCGAAAAGAGGTTTTTCAACACTAACACAAGTGCGAAAAGTGGTTTCCTGCACCAACACAAGTGCGAAAAGTGGTTTTTCAACACTAACACAAGTGCGAAAAGTGGTTTTTCAACACTATCACAAGTGCAAAAAGTGTTTTTTTCCA
Source organism: Myxine glutinosa (assembly GCF_964187855.1). Taxonomy (NCBI): domain Eukaryota; kingdom Metazoa; phylum Chordata; class Myxini; order Myxiniformes; family Myxinidae; genus Myxine; species Myxine glutinosa. Next base: position 54,144,406 of record NC_136271.1, on the reverse strand, counting down.
CACGAATACAAGTGCAAAAGTGGTTTCCTGCACCAACACAAGTGCGAAAAGTGGTTTGTCAACACTAACACAAGTGCGAAAAGTGGTTTTTCAACACTAACACAAGTGCGAAAAGTGGTTTTTCAACACTAACACAAGTGCGAAAAGTTTTTTCCACACTAATACAAGTGCAAAAGTGGTTTCCTGCACCAACACAAGTGCGAAAAGTGGTTTTTCAACACTAACACAAGTGCGAAATGTAGGTTTTTCAACACTATCACAAGTGCAAAAAGTGTGTTTTCCACACTAATACAAGTGCAAAAGTGGTTTCCTGCACCAACACAAGTGCCAAAAGTGGTTTTTCAACACTAACACAAGTACGAAAAGTGGTTTTTCAACACTAACACAAGTGCGAAAAGTGGTTTTTCAACACTAACACAAGTGCCAAAAGTGGTTTTTCAACACTAACACAAGTACGAAAAGTGGTTTTTCAACACTAACACAAGTGCGAAAAGTGGTTTTTCAACACTAACACAAGTGCGAAAAGTGGTTTTTCAACACTAACACAAGTGCGAAATGTAGGTTTTTCAAAACTATCACAAGTGCAAAAAGTGTGTTTTCCACACTAATACAAGTGCAAAAGTGGTTTCCTGCACCAACACAAGTGCCAAAAGTGGTTTTTCAACACTAACACAAGTACGAAAAGTGGTTTTTCAACACTAACACAAGTGCGAAAAGTGGTTTTTCAACACTAACACAAGTGCGAAAAGTGGTTTTTCCACACTAATACAAGTGCGAAAAGTGGTTTTTCAACACTAACACAAGTGCGAAAAGTGGTTTTTCAACACTATCACAAGTGCAAAAAGTGTTTTTTCCACACTGATACAAGTGCAAAAGTGGTTTCCTGCACCAACACAAGTGCGAAAAGTGGTTTTTCAACACTAACACAAGTGCGAAAAGTGTTTTTTCAACACTATCACAAGTGCAAAAAGTGTTTTTTTCCACACTAATACAAGTGCAAAAGTGGTTTCCTGCACCAACACAAGTGCGAAAAGTGGTTTTTCAACACTAACACAAGTGTGAAAAGTGGTTTTTCAACACTATCACAAGTGCAAAAGTGGTTTCCAGCTCCAACACAAGTGCGAAAAGTGGTTTTTCAACACTAACACAAGTGCGAAAAGTGGTTTTTCAACACTAACACAAGTGCGAAAAGTGGTTTTTCCACACTAATACAAGTGCAAAAGTGGTTTCCTGCACCAACACAAGTGCGAAAAGTGGTTTTTCAACACTAACACAAGTGCGAAAAGTGGTTTTTCAACACTATCACAAGTGCAAAAAGTGTTTTTTCCACACTAATACAAGTGCAAAAGTGGTTTCCTGCACAAACACAAGTGCGAAAAGTGGTTTTTCAACACTAACACAAGTGCGAAAAGAGGTTTTTCAACACTAACACAAGTGCGAAAAGTGGTTTTTCCACACCAATACAAGTGCAAAAGTGGTTTCCTGCACCAACACAAGTGCGAAAAGTGGTTTTTCAACACTAACACAAGTGCGAAAAGTGGTTTTTCAACACTATCGCAAGTGCAAAAAGTGGTTTTTCAACACTAATACAAGTGCAAAAGTGGTTTACTGCACCAACACAAGTGCGAAAAGTGGTTTTTCAACACTAACACAAGTGTGAAAAGTGGTTTTTCCACACCAATACAAGTGCAAAAGTGGTTTCCTGCACCAACACAAGTGCGAAAAGTGGTTTTTCAACACTAACACAAGTGCGAAAAGTGGTTTTTCAACACTAACACAAGTGCAAAAAGTGTTTTTTCCACACCAATACAAGTGCAAAAGTGGTTTCCTGCACCAACACAAGTGCGAAAAGTGGTTTTTCAACACTAACACAAGTGCGAAAAGTGGTTTTTCAACACTAGCTCAAGTGCGAAAAGTGGTTTTTCAACACTAACACAAGTGCGAAAAGTGGTTTTCCACACTAATACAAGTGCAAACGTGGTTTCCTGCACCAACACAAGTGCGAAAAGTGGTTTTTCAACACTAACACAAGTGCGAAAAGTGGTTTTTCAACACTATCACAAGTGCAAAAAGTGTTTTTTCCACACTAATACAAGTGCAAAAGTGGTTTGTCAACACGAACACAAGTGCGAAAAGTGGTTTTTCAACACTAACACAACTGCGAAAAGTGGTTTTTCCACACTAATACAAGTGCAAAAGTGGTTTCCTGCACCAACACAAGTGCGAAAAGTGGTTTTTCAACACTAACACAAGTGCAAAAAGTGGTTTTTCAACACTAACACAAGTGCGAAAAGTGTTTTTTCCACACTAATACAAGTGCAAAAGTGGTTTCCTGCACCAACACAAGTGCAAAAAGTGGTTTTTCAACACTAACGTCTAACACAAGTGCGAAAAGTGGTTTTTGAACACTATCACAAGTGCAAAAAGTGTTTTTTCCACACGAATACAAGTGCAAAAGTCGTTTCCTGCACCAACACAAGTGCAAAAAGTGGTTTTTCAACACTAACACAAGTGCGAAAAGTGGTTTTTCAACACTAACACAAGTGCGAAAAGTGATTTTTCCACACTAATACAAGTGCAAAAGTGGTTTCCTGCACCAACACAAGTGCGAAAAGTGGTTTTTCAACACTAACACAAGTGCGAAAAGTGGTTTTTCAACACTATCACAAGTGCAAAAGTGGTTTCCTGCACCAACACAAGTGCGAAAAGTGGTTTTTCAACACTAACACAAGTGCGAAAAGTGGTTTTTCAACACTAACACAAGTGCGAAAAGTGGTTTTTCCACACTAATACAAGTGCAAAAGTGGTTTCCTGCACCAACACAAGTGCGAAAAGTGGTTTTTCAACACTAACACATGTGCGAAAATTGGTTTTTCAACAATATCACAAGTGCAAAAAGTGTTTTTTCCACACTAATACAAGTGCAAAAGTGGTTTCCTGCACCAACACAAGTGCGAAAAGTGGTTTTTCAACACTAACACAAGTGCGAAAAGAGGTTTTTCAACACTAACACAAGTGCGAAAAGGGGTTTTTCCACACTAATACAAGTGCAAAGGTGGTTTCCTGCACCAACACAAGTGCGAAAAGTGGTTTTTCAACACTAACACAAGTGCAAAAAGTGGTTTTTCAACAATATCGCAAGTGCAAAAAGTGGTTTTTCCACACTAATACAAGTGCAAAAGTGGTTTACTGCACCAACACAAGTGCGAAAAGTGGTTTTTCAACACTAACACAAGTGTGAAAAGTGGTTTTTCAACACTATCACAAGTGCAAAAAGTATTTTTTCCACACTAATACAAGTGCAAAAGTGGTTTCCTGCACCAACACAAGTGCGAAAAGTGGTTTTTCAACACTAACACAAGTGCGAAAAGTGGTATTTCATCACTGACACAAGTGCGAAAAGTGGTTTTTCAACAATAACACAAGTGCGAAAAGTGGTTTTTCCACACTAATACAAGTGCAAAAGTGGTTTCCTGCACCAACACAAGTGCGAAAAGTGGTTTTTCAACACTAAAACAAGTGCGAAAAGTGGTTTTTCAACACTAACACAAGTGCAAAAAGTGGTTTTCAACACTATCACAAGTGCGAAAAGTGGTTTTCAACACTATCACAAGTGCAAAAAGTGTTTTTTCCACACTAATACAAGTGCAAAAGTGGTTTCCTGCACAAACACAAGTGCGAAAAGTGGTTTTTCAACACTAACACAAGTGCGAAAAGTGGTTTTTCAACACTAACACAAGTGCGAAAAGTGGTTTTTCAACACTATCACAAGTGCAAAAAGTGTTTTTTCCACACTAATACAAGTGCAAAATTTGATTCCTGCACCAACACAAGTGCGAAAAGTGGTTTTTCAACACTAACACAAGTGCGAAAAGTGGTTTTTTAAACACTAACACAAGTGTGAAAAGTGGTTTTTCAACACTAACACAAGTGCGAAAAGTGTTTGTTCCACACTAATACAAGTGCAAAAGTGGTTTCCTGAACCAACACAAGTGCGAAAAGTGGTTTTTCAACACTAACACAAGTGCGAAAAGTGGTTTTTCAACACTAACACAAGTGCGAAAAGTGATTTTTCCACACTAATACAAGTGCAAAAGTGGTTTCCTGCACCAATACATGTGCGAAAAGTGGTTTTTCAACACTAACACAAGTGCGAAAAGTGGTTTTTCAACACTACCACAAGTGCAAAAGTGGTTTCCTGCACCAACACAAGTGCGAAAAGTGGTTTTTCAACACTAACACAAGTGCGAAAAGTGGTTTTTCAACACTAACACAAGTGCGAAAAGTGATTTTTCCACACTAATACAAGTGCAAAAGTGGTTTCCTGCACCAACACAAGTGCGAAAAGTGGTTTTTCAACACTAACACAAGTGCAAAAAGTGGTTTTTCAACACTAACACAAGTGCGAAAAGTGGTCTTTCCACACTAATACAAGTGCAAAAGTGGTTTCCTGCACCAACACAAGTGCGAAAAGTGGTTTTTCAACACTAACACAAGTGCGAAAAGTGGTTTTTCAACACTAACACAAGTGCGAAATGTAGGTTTTTCAACACTATCACAAGTGCAAAAAGTGTGTTTTCCACACTAATACAAGTGCAAAAGTGGTTTCCTGCACCAACACAAGTGCCAAAAGTGGTTTTTCAACACTAACACAAGTACGAAAAGTGGTTTTTCAACACTAACACAAGTGCGAAAAGTGGTTTTTCAACACTAACACAAGTGCGAAAAGTGGTTTTTCCACACTAATACAAGTGCGAAAAGTGGTTTTTCAACACTAACACAAGTGCGAAAAGTGGTTTTTCAACACTATCACAAGTGCAAAAAGTGTTTTTTCCACTCTGATACAAGTGCAAAAGTGGTTTCCTGCACCAACACAAGTGCGAAAAGTGGTTTTTCAACACTAACACAAGTGCGAAAAGTGTTTTTTCAACACCATCACAAGTGCAAAAAGTGTTTTTTCCACACTAATACAAGTGCAAAAGTGGTTTCCTGCACCAACACAAGTGCGAAAAGTGGTTTTTCAACACTAACACAAGTGCGAAAAGTGGTTTTTCAACACTATCACAAGTGCAAAAAGTGTTTTTTCCACACTAATACAAGTGCAAAAGTGGTTTCCTGCACCAACGCAAGTGCGAAAAGTGTTTTTTCAACACTAACACAAGTGCGAAAAGAGGTTTTTCAACACTAACACAAGTGCGAAAAGTGGTTTCCTGCACCAACACAAGCGCGAAAAGTGGTTTTTCAACACTAACACAAGTGCGAAAAGTGGTTTTTCAACACTATCACAAGTGCAAAAAGTGTTTTTTTCCACACTAATACAAGTGCAAAAGTGGTTTCCTGCACCAACACAAGTGCGAAAAGTGGTTTGTCAACACTAACACAAGTGCGAAAAGTGGTTTTTCAACACTAACACAAGTGCGGAAAGTGGTTTTTCAACACTAACACAAGTGCGAAAAGTTTTTTCCACACTAATACAAGTGCAAAAGTGGTTTCCTGCACCAACACAAGTGCGAAAAGTGGTTTTTCAACACTAACACAAGTGCAAAAAGTGGTTTTTCAACACTAACACAAGTGCGAAAAGTGGTCTTTCCACACTAATACAAGTGCAAAAGTGGTTTCCTGCACCAACACAAGTGCGAAAAGTGGTTTTTCAACACTAACACAAGTGCGAAAAGTGGTTTTTCAACACTAACACAAGTGCGAAATGTAGGTTTTTCAACACTATCACAAGTGCAAAAAGTGTGTTTTCCACACTAATACAAGTGCAAAAGTGGTTTCCTGCACCAACACAAGTGCCAAAAGTGGTTTTTCAACACTAACACAAGTACGAAAAGTGGTTTTTCAACACTAACACAAGTGCGAAAAGTGGTTTTTCAACACTAACACAAGTGCGAAAAGTGGTTTTTCCACACTAATACAAGTGCGAAAAGTGGTTTTTCAACACTAACACAAGTGCGAAAAGTAGTTTTTCAACACTATCACAAGTGCAAAAAGTGTTTTTTCCACACTAATACAAGTGCAAAAGTGGTTTCCTGCACCAACACAAGTGCGAAAAGTGGTTTTTCAACACTAACACAAGTGCGAAAAGTGTTTTTTCAACACTATCACAAGTGCGAAAAGTGTTTTTTCCACACTAATACAAGTGCAAAAGTGGTTTCCTGCACCAACACAAGTGCGAAAAGTGGTTTTTCAACACTAACACAAGTGCGAAAAGTGGTTTTTCAACACTATCACAAGTGCAAAAAGTGTTTTTTCCACACTAATACAAGTGCAAAAGTGGTTTCCTGCACCAACGCAAGTGCGAAAAGTGTTTTTTCAACACTAACACAAGTGCGAAAAGAGGTTTTTCAACACTAACACAAGTGCGAAAAGTGGTTTCCTGCACCAACACAAGTGCGAAAAGTGGTTTTTCAACACTAACACAAGTGTGAAAAGTGGTTTTTCAACACTATCACAAGTGCAAAAAGTGTTTTTTTCCACACTAATACAAGTGCAAAAGTGGTTTCCTGCACCAACACAAGTGCGAAAAGTGGTTTGTCAACACTAACACAAGTGCGAAAAGTGGTTTTTCAACACTAACACAAGTGCGAAAAGTGGTTTTTCAACACTAACACAAGTGCGAAAAGTTTTTTCCACACTAATACAAGTGCAAAAGTGGTTTCCTGCACCAACACAAGTGCGAAAAGTAGTTTTTCAACACTAACACAAGTGCGAAATGTAGGTTTTTCAACACTATCACAAGTGCAAAAAGTGTGTTTTCCACACTAATACAAGTGCAAAAGTGGTTTCCTGCACCAACACAAGTGCCAAAAGTGGTTTTTCAACACTAACACAAGTACGAAAAGTGGTTTTTCAACACTAACACAAGTGCGAAAAGTGGTTTTTCAACACTAACACAAGTGCCAAAAGTGGTTTTTCAACACTAACACAAGTACGAAAAGTGGTTTTTCAACACTAACACAAGTGCGAAAAGTGGTTTTTCAACACTAACACAAGTGCGAAAAGTGGTTTTTCAACACTAACACAAGTGCGAAATGTAGGTTTTTCAAAACTATCACAAGTGCAAAAAGTGTGTTTTCCACACTAATACAAGTGCAAAAGTGGTTTCCTGCACCAACACAAGTACCAAAAGTACGAAAAGTGGTTTTTCAACACTAACACAAGTGCGAAAAGTGGTTTTTCAACACTAACACAAGTGCGAAAAGTGGTTTTTCCACACTAATACAAGTGCGAAAAGTGGTTTTTCAACACTAACACAAGTGCGAAAAGTGGTTTTTCAACACTATCACAAGTGCAAAAAGTGTTTTTTCCACACTGATACAAGTGCAAAAGTGGTTTCCTGCACCAACACAAGTGCGAAAAGTGGTTTTTCAACACTAACACAAGTGCGAAAAGTGTTTTTTCAACACTATCACAAGTGCAAAAAGTGTTTTTTCCACACTAATACAAGTGCAAAAGTGGTTTCCTGCACCAACACAAGTGCGAAAAGTGGTTTTTCAACACTAACACAAGTGTGAAAAGTGGTTTTTCAACACTATCACAAGTGCAAAAGTGGTTTCCTGCACCAACACAAGTGCGAAAAGTGGTTTTTCAACACTAACACAAGTGCGAAAAGTGGTTTTTCAACACTAACACAAGTGCGAAAAGTGGTTTTTCCACACTAATACAAGTGCAAAAGTGGTTTCCTGCACCAACACAAGTGCGAAAAGTGGTTTTTCAACACTAACACAAGTGCGAAAAGTGGTTTTTCAACACTATCACAAGTGCAAAAAGTGTTTTTTCCACACTAATACAAGTGCAAAAGTGGTTTCCTGCACAAACACAAGTGCGAAAAGTGGTTTTTCAACACTAACACAAGTGCGAAAAGAGGTTTTTCAACACTAACACAAGTGCGAAAAGTGGTTTTTCCACACTAATACAAGTGCAAAAGTGGTTTCCTGCACCAACACAAGTGCGAAAAGTGGTTTTTCAACACTAACACAAGTGCGAAAAGTGGTTTTTCAACACTATCGCAAGTGCAAAAAGTGGTTTTTCAACACTAATACAAGTGCAAAAGTGGTTTACTGCACCAACACAAGTGCGAAAAGTGGTTTTTCAACACTAACACAAGTGTGAAAAGTGGTTTTTGCACACCAATACAAGTGCAAAAGTGGTTTCCTGCACCAACACAAGTGCGAAAAGTGGTTTTTCAACACTAACACAAGTGCGAAAAGTGGTTTTTCAACACTAACACAAGTGCGAAAAGTGTTTTTTCCACACCAATACAAGTGCAAAAGTGGTTTCCTGCACCAACACAAGTGCGAAAAGTGGTTTTTCAACACTAACACAAGTGCGAAAAGTGGTTTTTCAACACTAGCACAAGTGCGAAAAGTGGTTTTTCAACACTAACACAAGTGCGAAAAGTGGTTTTCCACACTAATACAAGTGCAAACGTGGTTTCCTGCACCAACACAAGTGCGAAAAGTGGTTTTTCAACACTATCACAAGTGCAAAAAGTGTTTTTTCCACACTAATACAAGTGCAAAAGTGGTTTGTCAACACGAACACAAGTGCGAAAAGTGGTTTTTCAACACTAACACAACTGCGAAAAGTGGTTTTTCCACACTAATACAAGTGCAAAAGTGGTTTCCTGCACCAACACAAGTGCGAAAAGTGGTTTTTCAACACTAACACAAGTGCGAAAAGTGGTTTTTCAACACTAACACAAGTGCGAAAAGTGTTTTTTCCACACTAATACAAGTGCAAAAGTGGTTTCCTGCACCAACACAAGTGCGAAAAGTGGTTTGTCAACACTAACACAAGTGCGAAAAGTGGTTTTTCAACACTAACACAAGTGCGAAAAGTGGTTTTTCAACACTAACACAAGTGCGAAAAGTTTTTTCCACACTAATACAAGTGCAAAAGTGGTTTCCTGCACCAACACAAGTGCGAAAAGTAGTTTTTCAACACTAACACAAGTGCGAAATGTAGGTTTTTCAACACTATCACAAGTGCAAAAAGTGTGTTTTCCACACTAATACAAGTGCAAAAGTGGTTTCCTGCACCAACACAAGTGCCAAAAGTGGTTTTTCAACACTAACACAAGTACGAAAAGTGGTTTTTCAACACTAACACAAGTGCGAAAAGTGGTTTTTCAACACTAACACAAGTGCCAAAAGTGGTTTTTCAACACTAACACAAGTACGAAAAGTGGTTTTTCAACACTAACACAAGTGCGAAAAGTGGTTTTTCAACACTAACACAAGTGCGAAAAGTGGTTTTTCAACACTAACACAAGTGCGAAATGTAGGTTTTTCAAAACTATCACAAGTGCAAAAAGTGTGTTTTCCACACTAATACAAGTGCAAAAGTGGTTTCCTGCACCAACACAAGTACCAAAAGTACGAAAAGTGGTTTTTCAACACTAACACAAGTGCGAAAAGTGGTTTTTCAACACTAACACAAGTGCGAAAAGTGGTTTTTCCACACTAATACAAGTGCGAAAAGTGGTTTTTCAACACTAACACAAGTGCGAAAAGTGGTTTTTCAACACTATCACAAGTGCAAAAAGTGTTTTTTCCACACTGATACAAGTGCAAAAGTGGTTTCCTGCACCAACACAAGTGCGAAAAGTGGTTTTTCAACACTAACACAAGTGCGAAAAGTGTTTTTTCAACACTATCACAAGTGCAAAAAGTGTTTTTTCCACACTAATACAAGTGCAAAAGTGGTTTCCTGCACCAACACAAGTGCGAAAAGTGGTTTTTCAACACTAACACAAGTGTGAAAAGTGGTTTTTCAACACTATCACAAGTGCAAAAGTGGTTTCCTGCACCAACACAAGTGCGAAAAGTGGTTTTTCAACACTAACACAAGTGCGAAAAGTGGTTTTTCAACACTAACACAAGTGCGAAAAGTGGTTTTTCCACACTAATACAAGTGCAAAAGTGGTTTCCTGCACCAACACAAGTGCGAAAAGTGGTTTTTCAACACTAACACAAGTGCGAAAAGTGGTTTTTCAACACTATCACAAGTGCAAAAAGTGTTTTTTCCACACTAATACAAGTGCAAAAGTGGTTTCCTGCACAAACACAAGTGCGAAAAGTGGTTTTTCAACACTAACACAAGTGCGAAAAGAGGTTTTTCAACACTAACACAAGTGCGAAAAGTGGTTTTTCCACACTAATACAAGTGCAAAAGTGGTTTCCTGCACCAACACAAGTGCGAAAAGTGGTTTTTCAACACTAACACAAGTGCGAAAAGTGGTTTTTCAACACTATCGCAAGTGCAAAAAGTGGTTTTTCAACACTAATACAAGTGCAAAAGTGGTTTACTGCACCAACACAAGTGCGAAAAGTGGTTTTTCAACACTAACACAAGTGTGAAAAGTGGTTTTTGCACACCAATACAAGTGCAAAAGTGGTTTCCTGCACCAACACAAGTGCGAAAAGTGGTTTTTCAACACTAACACAAGTGCGAAAAGTGGTTTTTCAAAACTAACACAAGTGCGAAAAGTGTTTTTTCCACACCAATACAAGTGCAAAAGTGGTTTCCTGCACCAACACAAGTGCGAAAAGTGGTTTTTCAACACTAACACAAGTGCGAAAAGTGGTTTTTCAACACTAGCACAAGTGCGAAAAGTGGTTTTTCAACACTAACACAAGTGCGAAAAGTGGTTTTCCACACTAATACAAGTGCAAACGTGGTTTCCTGCACCAACACAAGTGCGAAAAGTGGTTTTTCAACACTATCACAAGTGCAAAAAGTGTTTTTTCCACACTAATACAAGTGCAAAAGTGGTTTGTCAACACGAACACAAGTGCGAAAAGTGGTTTTTCAACACTAACACAACTGCGAAAAGTGGTTTTTCCACACTAATACAAGTGCAAAAGTGGTTTCCTGCACCAACACAAGTGCGAAAAGTGGTTTTTCAACACTAACACAAGTGCGAAAAGTGGTTTTTCAACACTAACACAAGTGCAAAGTGTTTTTTCCACACTAATACAAGTGCAAAAGTGGTTTCCTGCACCAACACAAGTGCAAAAAGTGGTTTTTCAACACTAACGTCTAACACAAGTGCGAAAAGTGGTTTTTGAATACTATCACAAGTGCAAAAAGTGTTTTTTCCACACGAATACAAGTGCAAAAGTCGTTTCCTGCACCAACACAAGTGCAAAAAGTGGTTTTTCAACACTAATACAAGTGCGAAAAGTGGTTTTTCAACACTAACACAAGTGCGAAAAGTGATTTTTCCACACTAATACAAGTGCAAAAGTGGTTTCCTGCACCAACACAAGTGCGAAAAGTGGTTTTTCAACACTAACACAAGTGCGAAAAGTGGTTTTTCAACACTATCACAAGTGCAAAAGTGGTTTCCTGCACCAACACAAGTGCGAAAAGTGGTTTTCAACACTAACACAAGTGCGAAAAGTGGTTTTTCAACACTAACACAAGTGCGAAAAGTGGTTTTTCCACACTAATACAAGTGCAAAAGTGGTTTCCTGCACCAACACAAGTGCGAAAAGTGGTTTTTCAACACTAACACATGTGCGAAAATTGGTTTTTCAACACTATCACAAGTGCAAAAAGTGTTTTTTCCACACTAATACAAGTGCAAAAGTGGTTTCCTGCACCAACACAAGTGCGAAAAGTGGTTTTTCAACACTAACACAAGTGCGAAAAGAGGTTTTTCAACACTAACACAAGTGCGAAAAGGGGTTTTTCCACACTAATACAAGTGCAAAGGTGGTTTCCTGCACCAACACAAGTGCGAAAAGTGGTTTTTCAACACTAACACAAGTGCAAAAAGTGGTTTTTCAACACTATCGCAAGTGCAAAAAGTGGTTTTTCCACACTAATACAAGTGCAAAAGTGGTTTACTGCACCAACACAAGTGCGAAAAGTGGTTTTTCAACACTAACACAAGTGTGAAAAGTGGTTTTTCAACACTATCACAAGTGCAAAAAGTATTTTTTCCACACTAATACAAGTGCAAAAGTGGTTTCCTGCACCAACACAAGTGCGAAAAGTGGTTTTTCAACACTAACACAAGTGCGAAAAGTGGTATTTCATCACTGACACAAGTGCGAAAAGTGGTTTTTCAACAATAACACAAGTGCGAAAAGTGGTTTTTCCACACTAATACAAGTGCAAAAGTGGTTTCCTGCACCAACACAAGTGCGAAAAGTGGTTTTTCAACACTAAAACAAGTGCGAAAAGTGGTTTTTCAACACTAACACAAGTGCAAAAAGTGGTTTTCAACACTATCACAAGTGCGAAAAGTGGTTTTCAACACTATCACAAGTGCAAAAAGTGTTTTTTCCACACTAATACAAGTGCAAAAGTGGTTTCCTGCACAAACACAAGTGCGAAAAGTGGTTTTTCAACACTAACACAAGTGCGAAAAGTGGTTTTTCAACACTAACACAAGTGCGAAAAGTGGTTTTTCAACACTATCACAAGTGCAAAAAGTGTTTTTTCCACACTAATACAAGTGCAAAATTTGTTTCCTGCACCAACACAAGTGCGAAAAGTGGTTTTTCAACACTAACACAAGTGCGAAAAGTGGTTTTTTTAACACTAACACAAGTGCGAAAAGTGGTTTTTCAACACTAACACAAGTGCGAAAAGTGTTTGTTCCACACTAATACAAGTGCAAAAGTGGTTTCCTGAACCAACACAAGTGCGAAAAGTGGTTTTTCAACACTAACACAAGTGCGAAAAGTGGTTTTTCAACACTAACACAAGTGCGAAAAGTGATTTTTCCACACTAATACAAGTGCAAAAGTGGTTTCCTGCACCAACACATGTGCGAAAAGTGGTTTTTCAACACTAACACAAGTGTGAAAAGTGGTTTTTCAACACTACCACAAGTGCAAAAGTGGTTTCCTGCACCAACACAAGTGCGAAAAGTGGTTTTTCAACACTAACACAAGTGCGAAAAGTGGTTTTTCAACACTAACACAAGTGCGAAAAGTGATTTTTCCACACTAATACAAGTGCAAAAGTGGTTTCCTGCACCAACACAAGTGCGAAAAGTGGTTTTTCAACACTAACACAAGTGCAAAAAGTGGTTTTTCAACACTAACACAAGTGCGAAAAGTGGTCTTTCCACACTAATACAAGTGCAAAAGTGGTTTCCTGCACCAACACAAGTGCGAAAAGTGGTTTTTCAACACTAACACAAGTGCGAAAAGTGGTTTTTCAACACTAACACAAGTGCGAAATGTAGGTTTTTCAACACTATCACAAGTGCAAAAAGTGTGTTTCCACACTAATACAAGTGCAAAAGTGGTTTCCTGCACCAACACAAGTGCCAAAAGTGGTTTTTCAACACTAACACAAGTACGAAAAGTGGTTTTTCAACACTAACACAAGTGCGAAAAGTGGTTTTTCAACACTAACACAAGTGCGAAAAGTGGTTTTTCCACACTAATACAAGTGCGAAAAGTGGTTTTTCAACACTAACACAAGTGCGAAAAGTGGTTTTTCAACACTATCACAAGTGCGAAAAGTGGTTTTTCCACACTAATACAAGTGCAAAAGTGGTTTCCTGCACCAACACAAGTGCGAAAAGTGGTTTTTCAACACTAACACAAGTGCGAAAAGTGGTTTTTCAACACTATCACAAGTGCAAAAAGTGTTTTTTCCACACTAATACAAGTGCAAAAGTGGTTTCCTGCACAAACACAAGTGCGAAAAGTGGTTTTTCAACACTAACACAAGTGCGAAAAGAGGTTTTTCAACACTAACACAAGTGCGAAAAGTGGTTTTTCCACACTAATACAAGTGCAAAAGTGGTTTCCTGCACCAACACAAGTGCGAAAAGTGGTTTTTCAACACTAACACAAGTGCGAAAAGTGGTTTTTCAACACTATCGCAAGTGCAAAAAGTGGTTTTTCAACACTAATACAAGTGCAAAAGTGGTTTACTGCACCAACACAAGTGCGAAAAGTGGTTTTTCAACACTAACACAAGTGTGAAAAGTGGTTTTTGCACACCAATACAAGTGCAAAAGTGGTTTCCTGCACCAACACAAGTGCGAAAAGTGGTTTTTCAACACTAACACAAGTGCGAAAAGTGGTTTTTCAACACTAACACAAGTGCGAAAAGTGTTTTTTCCACACCAATACAAGTGCAAAAGTGGTTTCCTGCACCAACACAAGTGCGAAAAGTGGTTTTTCAACACTAACACAAGTGCGAAAAGTGGTTTTTCAACACTATCGCAAGTGCAAAAAGTGGTTTTTCAACACTAATACAAGTGCAAAAGTGGTTTACTGCACCAACACAAGTGCGAAAAGTGGTTTTTCAACACTAACACAAGTGTGAAAAGTGGTTTTTGCACACCAATACAAGTGCAAAAGTGGTTTCCTGCACCAACACAAGTGCGAAAAGTGGTTTTTCAACACTAACACAAGTGCGAAAAGTGGTTTTTCAACACTAACACAAGTGCGAAAAGTGTTTTTTCCACACCAATACAAGTGCAAAAGTGGTTTCCTGCACCAACACAAGTGCGAAAAGTGGTTTTTCAACACTAACACAAGTGCGAAAAGTGGTTTTTCAACACTAGCACAAGTGCGAAAAGTGGTTTTTCAACACTAACACAAGTGCGAAAAGTGGTTTTCCACACTAATACAAGTGCAAACGTGGTTTCCTGCACCAACACAAGTGCGAAAAGTGGTTTTTCAACACTATCACAAGTGCAAAAAGTGTTTTTTCCACACTAATACAAGTGCAAAAGTGGTTTGTCAACACGAACACAAGTGCGAAAAGTGGTTTTTCAACACTAACACAACTGCGAAAAGTGGTTTTTCCACACTAATACAAGTGCAAAAGTGGTTTCCTGCACCAACACAAGTGCGAAAAGTGGTTTTTCAACACTAACACAAGTGCGAAAAGTGGTTTTTCAACACTAACACAAGTGCGAAAAGTGTTTTTTCCACACTAATACAAGTGCAAAAGTGGTTTCCTGCACCAACACAAGTGCAAAAAGTGGTTTTTCAACACTAACGTCTAACACAAGTGCGAAAAGTGGTTTTTGAATACTATCACAAGTGCAAAAAGTGTTTTTTCCACACGAATACAAGTGCAAAAGTCGTTTCCTGCACCAACACAAGTGCAAAAAGTGGTTTTTCAACACTAACACAAGTGCGAAAAGTGGTTTTTCAACACTAACACAAGTGCGAAAAGTGATTTTTCCACACTAATACAAGTGCAAAAGTGGTTTCCTGCACCAACACAAGTGCGAAAAGTGGTTTTTCAACACTAACACAAGTGCGAAAAGTGGTTTTTCAACACTATCACAAGTGCAAAAGTGGTTTCCTGCACCAACACAAGTGCGAAAAGTGGTTTTTCAACACTAACACAAGTGCGAAAAGTGGTTTTTCAACACTAACACAAGTGCGAAAAGTGGTTTTTCCACACTAATACAAGTGCAAAAGTGGTTTCCTGCACCAACACAAGTGCGAAAAGTGGTTTTTCAACACTAACACATGTGCGAAAATTGGTTTTTCAACACTATCACAAGTGCAAAAAGTGTTTTTTCCACACTAATACAAGTGCAAAAGTGGTTTCCTGCACCAACACAAGTGCGAAAAGTGGTTTTTCAACACTAACACAAGTGCGAAAAGAGGTTTTTCAACACTAACACAAGTGCGAAAAGGGGTTTTTCCACACTAATACAAGTGCAAAGGTGGTTTCCTGCACCAACACAAGTGCGAAAAGTGGTTTTTCAACACTAACACAAGTGCAAAAAGTGGTTTTTCAACACTATCGCAAGTGCAAAAAGTGGTTTTTCCACACTAATACAAGTGCAAAAGTGGTTTACTGCACCAACACAAGTGCGAAAAGTGGTTTTTCAACACTAACACAAGTGTGAAAAGTGGTTTTTCAACACTATCACAAGTGCAAAAAGTATTTTTTCCACACTAATACAAGTGCAAAAGTGGTTTCCTGCACCAACACAAGTGCGAAAAGTGGTTTTTCAACACTAACACAAGTGCGAAAAGTGGTATTTCATCACTGACACAAGTGCGAAAAGTGGTTTTTCAACAATAACACAAGTGCGAAAAGTGGTTTTTCCACACTAATACAAGTGCAAAAGTGGTTTCCTGCACCAACACAAGTGCGAAAAGTGGTTTTTCAACACTAAAACAAGTGCGAAAAGTGGTTTTTCAACACTAACACAAGTGCAAAAAGTGGTTTTCAACACTATCACAAGTGCGAAAAGTGGTTTTCAACACTATCACAAGTGCAAAAAGTGTTTTTTCCACACTAATACAAGTGCAAAAGTGGTTTCCTGCACAAACACAAGTGCGAAAAGTGGTTTTTCAACACTAACACAAGTGCGAAAAGTGGTTTTTCAACACTAACACAAGTGCGAAAAGTGGTTTTTCAACACTATCACAAGTGCAAAAAGTGTTTTTTCCACACTAATACAAGTGCAAAATTTGTTTCCTGCACCAACACAAGTGCGAAAAGTGGTTTTTCAACACTAACACAAGTGCGAAAAGTGGTTTTTTTAACACTAACACAAGTGCGAAAAGTGGTTTTTCAACACTAACACAAGTGCGAAAAGTGTTTGTTCCACACTAATACAAGTGCAAAAGTGGTTTCCTGAACCAACACAAGTGCGAAAAGTGGTTTTTCAACACTAACACAAGTGCGAAAAGTGGTTTTTCAACACTAACACAAGTGCGAAAAGTGATTTTTCCACACTAATACAAGTGCAAAAGTGGTTTCCTGCACCAACACATGTGCGAAAAGTGGTTTTTCAACACTAACACAAGTGTGAAAAGTGGTTTTTCAACACTACCACAAGTGCAAAAGTGGTTTCCTGCACCAACACAAGTGCGAAAAGTGGTTTTTCAACACTAACACAAGTGCGAAAAGTGGTTTTTCAACACTAACACAAGTGCGAAAAGTGATTTTTCCACACTAATACAAGTGCAAAAGTGGTTTCCTGCACCAACACAAGTGCGAAAAGTGGTTTTTCAACACTAACACAAGTGCAAAAAGTGGTTTTTCAACACTAACACAAGTGCGAAAAGTGGTCTTTCCACACTAATACAAGTGCAAAAGTGGTTTCCTGCACCAACACAAGTGCGAAAAGTGGTTTTTCAACACTAACACAAGTGCGAAAAGTGGTTTTTCAACACTAACACAAGTGCGAAATGTAGGTTTTTCAACACTATCACAAGTGCAAAAAGTGTGTTTCCACACTAATACAAGTGCAAAAGTGGTTTCCTGCACCAACACAAGTGCCAAAAGTGGTTTTTCAACACTAACACAAGTACGAAAAGTGGTTTTTCAACACTAACACAAGTGCGAAAAGTGGTTTTTCAACACTAACACAAGTGCGAAAAGTGGTTTTTCCACACTAATACAAGTGCGAAAAGTGGTTTTTCAACACTAACACAAGTGCGAAAAGTGGTTTTTCAACACTATCACAAGTGCGAAAAGTGGTTTTTCCACACTAATACAAGTGCAAAAGTGGTTTCCTGCACCAACACAAGTGCGAAAAGTGGTTTTTCAACACTAACACAAGTGCGAAAAGTGGTTTTTCAACACTATCACAAGTGCAAAAAGTGTTTTTTCCACACTAATACAAGTGCAAAAGTGGTTTCCTGCACAAACACAAGTGCGAAAAGTGGTTTTTCAACACTAACACAAGTGCGAAAAGAGGTTTTTCAACACTAACACAAGTGCGAAAAGTGGTTTTTCCACACTAATACAAGTGCAAAAGTGGTTTCCTGCACCAACACAAGTGCGAAAAGTGGTTTTTCAACACTAACACAAGTGCGAAAAGTGGTTTTTCAACACTATCGCAAGTGCAAAAAGTGGTTTTTCAACACTAATACAAGTGCAAAAGTGGTTTACTGCACCAACACAAGTGCGAAAAGTGGTTTTTCAACACTAACACAAGTGTGAAAAGTGGTTTTTGCACACCAATACAAGTGCAAAAGTGGTTTCCTGCACCAACACAAGTGCGAAAAGTGGTTTTTCAACACTAACACAAGTGCGAAAAGTGGTTTTTCAACACTAACACAAGTGCGAAAAGTGTTTTTTCCACACCAATACAAGTGCAAAAGTGGTTTCCTGCACCAACACAAGTGCGAAAAGTGGTTTTTCAACACTAACACAAGTGCGAAAAGTGGTTTTTCAACACTAGCACAAGTGCAAAAAGTGGTTTTTCAACACTAACACAAGTGCGAAAAGTGGTTTTCCACACTAATACAAGTGCAAACGTGGTTTCCTGCACCAACACAAGTGCGAAAAGTGGTTTTTCAACACTATCACAAGTGCAAAAAGTGTTTTTTCCACACTAATACAAGTGCAAAAGTGGTTTGTCAACACGAACACAAGTGCGAAAAGTGGTTTTTCAACACTAACACAACTGCGAAAAGTGGTTTTTCCACACTAATACAAGTGCAAAAGTGGTTTCCTGCACCAACACAAGTGCGAAAAGTGGTTTTTCAACACTAACACAAGTGCGAAAAGTGGTTTTTCAACACTAACACAAGTGCGAAAAGTGTTTTTTCCACACTAATACAAGTGCAAAAGTGGTTTCCTGCACCAACACAAGTGCAAAAAGTGGTTTTTCAACACTAACGTCTAACACAAGTGCGAAAAGTGGTTTTTGAACACTATCACAAGTGCAAAAAGTGTTTTTTCCACACGAATACAAGTGCAAAAGTCGTTTCCTGCACCAACACAAGTGCAAAAAGTGGTTTTTCAACACTAACACAAGTGCGAAAAGTGGTTTTTCAACACTAACACAAGTGCGAAAAGTGATTTTTCCACACTAATACAAGTGCAAAAGTGGTTTCCTGCACCAACACAAGTGCGAAAAGTGGTTTTTCAACACTAACACAAGTGCGAAAAGTGGTTTTTCAACACTATCACAAGTGCAAAAGTGGTTTCCTGCACCAACACAAGTGCGAAAAGTGGTTTTTCAACACTAACACAAGTGCGAAAAGTGGTTTTTCAACACTAACACAAGTGCGAAAAGTGGTTTTTCCACACTAATACAAGTGCAAAAGTGGTTTCCTGCACCAACACAAGTGCGAAAAGTGGTTTTTCAACACTAACACATGTGCGAAAATTGGTTTTTCAACACTATCACAAGTGCAAAAAGTGTTTTTTCCACACTAATACAAGTGCAAAAGTGGTTTCCTGCACCAACACAAGTGCGAAAAGTGGTTTTTCAACACTAACACAAGTGCGAAAAGAGGTTTTTCAACACTAACACAAGTGCGAAAAGGGGTTTTTCCACACTAATACAAGTGCAAAGGTGGTTTCCTGCACCAACACAAGTGCGAAAAGTGGTTTTTCAACACTAACACAAGTGCAAAAAGTGGTTTTTCAACACTATCGCAAGTGCAAAAAGTGGTTTTTCCACACTAATACAAGTGCAAAAGTGGTTTACTGCACCAACACAAGTGCGAAAAGTGGTTTTTCAACACTAACACAAGTGTGAAAAGTGGTTTTTCAACACTATCACAAGTGCAAAAAGTATTTTTTCCACACTAATACAAGTGCAAAAGTGGTTTCCTGCACCAACACAAGTGCGAAAAGTGGTTTTTCAACACTAACACAAGTGCGAAAAGTGGTATTTCATCACTGACACAAGTGCGAAAAGTGGTTTTTCAACAATAACACAAGTGCGAAAAGTGGTTTTTCCACACTAATACAAGTGCAAAAGTGGTTTCCTGCACCAACACAAGTGCGAAAAGTGGTTTTTCAACACTAAAACAAGTGCGAAAAGTGGTTTTTCAACACTAACACAAGTGCAAAAAGTGGTTTTCAACACTATCACAAGTGCGAAAAGTGGTTTTCAACACTATCACAAGTGCAAAAAGTGTTTTTTCCACACTAATACAAGTGCAAAAGTGGTTTCCTGCACAAACACAAGTGCGAAAAGTGGTTTTTCAACACTAACACAAGTGCGAAAAGTGGTTTTTCAACACTAACACAAGTGCGAAAAGTGGTTTTTCAACACTATCACAAGTGCAAAAAGTGTTTTTTCCACACTAATACAAGTGCAAAATTTGTTTCCTGCACCAACACAAGTGCGAAAAGTGGTTTTTCAACACTAACACAAGTGCGAAAAGTGGTTTTTTTAACACTAACACAAGTGCGAAAAGTGGTTTTTCAACACTAACACAAGTGCGAAAAGTGTTTGTTCCACACTAATACAAGTGCAAAAGTGGTTTCCTGAACCAACACAAGTGCGAAAAGTGGTTTTTCAACACTAACACAAGTGCGAAAAGTGGTTTTTCAACACTAACACAAGTGCGAAAAGTGATTTTTCCACACTAATACAAGTGCAAAAGTGGTTTCCTGCACCAACACATGTGCGAAAAGTGGTTTTTCAACACTAACACAAGTGTGAAAAGTGGTTTTTCAACACTACCACAAGTGCAAAAGTGGTTTCCTGCACCAACACAAGTGCGAAAAGTGGTTTTTCAACACTAACACAAGTGCGAAAAGTGGTTTTTCAACACTAACACAAGTGCGAAAAGTGATTTTTCCACACTAATACAAGTGCAAAAGTGGTTTCCTGCACCAACACAAGTGCGAAAAGTGGTTTTTCAACACTAACACAAGTGCAAAAAGTGGTTTTTCAACACTAACACAAGTGCGAAAAGTGGTCTTTCCACACTAATACAAGTGCAAAAGTGGTTTCCTGCACCAACACAAGTGCGAAAAGTGGTTTTTCAACACTAACACAAGTGCGAAAAGTGGTTTTTCAACACTAACACAAGTGCGAAATGTAGGTTTTTCAACACTATCACAAGTGCAAAAAGTGTGTTTCACACTAATACAAGTGCAAAAGTGGTTTCCTGCACCAACACAAGTGCCAAAAGTGGTTTTTCAACACTAACACAAGTACGAAAAGTGGTTTTTCAACACTAACACAAGTGCGAAAAGTGGTTTTTCAACACTAACACAAGTGCGAAAAGTGGTTTTTCCACACTAATACAAGTGCGAAAAGTGGTTTTTCAACACTAACACAAGTGCGAAAAGTGGTTTTTCAACACTATCACAAGTGCAAAAGTGTTTTTTCCACACTGATACAAGTGCAAAAGTGGTTTCCTGCACCAACACAAGTGCGAAAAGTGGTTTTTCAACACTAACACAAGTGCGAAAACTGTTTTTTCAACACTATCACAAGTGCAAAAAGTGTTTTTTCCACACTAATACAAGTGCAAAAGTGGTTTCCTGCACCAACACAAGTGCGAAAAGTGGTTTTTCAACACTAACACAAGTGCGAAAAGTGGTTTTTCAACACTATCACAAGTGCAAAAAGTGTTTTTTCCACACTAATACAAGTGCAAAAGTGGTTTCCTGCACCAACGCAAGTGCGAAAAGTGTTTTTTCAACACTAACACAAGTGCGAAAAGAGGTTTTTCAACACTAACACAAGTGCGAAAAGTGGTTTCCTGCACCAACACAAGTGCGAAAAGTGGTTTTTCAACACTAACACAAGTGCGAAAAGTGGTTTTTCAACACTATCACAAGTGCAAAAAGTGTTTTTTTCCACACTAATACAAGTGCAAAAGTGGTTTCCTGCACCAACACAAGTGCGAAAAGTGGTTTGTCAACACTAACACAAGTGCGAAAAGTGGTTTTTCAACACTAACACAAGTGCGGAAAGTGGTTTTTCAACACTAACACAAGTGCGAAAAGTTTTTTCCACACTAATACAAGTGCAAAAGTGGTTTCCTGCACCAACACAAGTGCGAAAAGTGGTTTTTCAACACTAACACAAGTGCGAAAAAGTGGTATTTCATCACTGACACAAGTGCGAAAAGTGGTTTTTCAACAATAACACAAGTGCGAAAAGTGGTTTTTCCACACTAATACAAGTGCAAAAGTGGTTTCCTGCACCAACACAAGTGCGAAAAGTGGTTTTTCAACACTAAAACAAGTGCGAAAAGTGGTTTTTCAACACTAACACAAGTGCAATAAGTGGTTTTCAACACTATCACAAGTGCGAAAAGTGGTTTTCAACACTATCACAAGTGCAAAAAGTGTTTTTTCCACACTAATACAAGTGCAAAAGTGGTTTCCTGCACAAACACAAGTGCGAAAAGTGGTTTTTCAACACTAACACAAGTGCGAAAAGTGGTTTTTCAACACTAACACAAGTGCGAAAAGTGGTTTTTCAACACTATCACAAGTGCAAAAAGTGTTTTTTCCACACTAATACAAGTGCAAAATTTGTTTCCTGCACCAACACAAGTGCGAAAAGTGGTTTTTCAACACTAACACAAGTGCGAAAAGTGGTTTTTCAACACTAACACAAGTGCGAAAAGTGGTTTTTCAACACTAACACAAGTGCGAAAAGTGTTTGTTCCACACTAATACAAGTGCAAAAGTGGTTTCCTGAACCAACACAAGTGCGAAAAGTGGTTTTTCAACACTAACACAAGTGCGAAAAGTGGTTTTTCAACACTAACACAAGTGCGAAAAGTGATTTTTCCACACTAATACAAGTGCAAAAGTGGTTTCCTGCACCAACACATGTGCGAATAGTGGTTTTTCAACACTAACACAAGTGCGAAAAGTGGTTTTTCAACACTATCACAAGTGCAAAAGTGGTTTCCTGCACCAACACAAGTGCGAAAAGTGGTTTTTCAACACTAACACAAGTGCGAAAAGTGGTTTTTCAACACTAACACAAGTGCGAAAAGTGATTTTTCCACACTAATACAAGTGCAAAAGTGGTTTCCTGCACCAACACAAGTGCGAAAAGTGGTTTTTCAACACTAACACAAGTGCAAAAAGTGGTTTTTCAACACTAACACAAGTGCGAAAAGTGGTCTTTCCACACTAATACAAGTGCAAAAGTGGTTTCCTGCACCAACACAAGTGCGAAAAGTGGTTTTTCAACACTAACACAAGTGCGAAAAGTGGTTTTTCAACACTAACACAAGTGCGAAATGTAGGTTTTTCAACACTATCACAAGTGCAAAAAGTGTGTTTTCCACACTAATACAAGTGCAAAAGTGGTTTCCTGCACCAACACAAGTGCCAAAAGTGGTTTTTCAACACTAATACAAGTGCGAAAAGTGGTTTTTCAA
Source organism: Myxine glutinosa (assembly GCF_964187855.1). Taxonomy (NCBI): domain Eukaryota; kingdom Metazoa; phylum Chordata; class Myxini; order Myxiniformes; family Myxinidae; genus Myxine; species Myxine glutinosa. The sequence goes on along the minus strand of NC_136271.1, from coordinate 54,121,340 downwards.
CACTAACACAAGTGCGAAAAGTGGTTTTTCAACACTATCACAAGTGCAAAAAGTGTTTTTTCCACACTAATACAAGTGCAAAAGTGGTTTCCTGCACCAACACAAGTGCGAAAAGTGGTTTTTCAACACTAACACAAGTGCGAAAAGTGTTTTTTCAACACTATCACAAGTGCAAAAAGTGTTTTTTCCACACTAATACAAGTGCAAAAGTGGTTTCCTGCACCAACACAAGTGCGAAAAGTGGTTTTTCAACACTAACACAAGTGCGAAAAGTGGTTTTTCAACACTATCACAAGTGCAAAAAGTGTTTTTTCCACACTAATACAAGTGCAAAAGTGGTTTCCTGCACCAACGCAAGTGCGAAAAGTGTTTTTTCAACACTAACACAAGTGCGAAAAGAGGTTTTTCAACACTAACACAAGTGCGAAAAGTGGTTTCCTGCACCAACACAAGTGCGAAAAGTGGTTTTTCAACACTAACACAAGTGCGAAAAGTGGTTTTTCAACACTATCACAAGTGCAAAAAGTGTTTTTTTCCACACTAATACAAGTGCAAAAGTGGTTTCCTGCACCAACACAAGTGCGAAAAGTGGTTTGTCAACACTAACACAAGTGCGAAAAGTGGTTTTTCAACACTAACACAAGTGCGAAAAGTGGTTTTTCAACACTAACACAAGTGCGAAAAGTTTTTTCCACACTAATACAAGTGCAAAAGTGGTTTCCTGCACCAACACAAGTGCGAAAAGTGGTTTTTCAACACGAACACAAGTGCGAAATGTAGGTTTTTCAACACTATCACAAGTGCAAAAAGTGTGTTTTCCACACTAATACAAGTGCAAAAGTGGTTTCCTGCACCAACACAAGTGCCAAAAGTGGTTTTTCAACACTAACACAAGTACGAAAAGTGGTTTTTCAACACTAACACAAGTGCGAAAAGTGGTTTTTCAACACTAACACAAGTGCCAAAAGTGGTTTTTCAACACTAACACAAGTACGAAAAGTGGTTTTTCAACACTAACACAAGTGGAAAAGTGGTTTTTCAACACTAACACAAGTGCGAAAAGTGGTTTTTCAACACTAACACAAGTGCGAAATGTAGGTTTTTCAACACTATCACAAGTGCAAAAAGTGTGTTTTCCACACTAATACAAGTGCAAAAGTGGTTTCCTGCACCAACACAAGTGCCAAAAGTGGTTTTTCAACACTAACACAAGTACTAAAAGTGGTTTTTCAACACTAACACAAGTGCGAAAAGTGGTTTTTCAACACTAACACAAGTGCGAAAAGTGGTTTTTCCACACTAATACAAGTGCGAAAAGTGGTTTTTCAACACTAACACAAGTGCGAAAAGTGGTTTTTCAACACTATCACAAGTGCAAAAAGTGTTTTTTCCACACTGATACAAGTGCAAAAGTGGTTTCCTGCACCAACACAAGTGCGAAAAGTGGTTTTTCAACACTAACACAAGTGCGAAAAGTGTTTTTTCAACACTATCACAAGTGCAAAAAGTGTTTTTTCCACACTAATACAAGTGCAAAAGTGGTTTCCTGCACCAACACAAGTGCGAAAAGTGGTTTTTCAACACTAACACAAGTGCGAAAAGTGGTTTTTCAACACTATCACAAGTGCAAAAAGTGTTTTTTCCACACTAATACAAGTGCAAAAGTGGTTTCCTGCACCAACGCAAGTGCGAAAAGTGTTTTTTCAACACTAACACAAGTGCGAAAAGAGGTTTTTCAACACTAACACAAGTGCGAAAAGTGGTTTCCTGCACCAACACAAGTGCGAAAAGTGGTTTTTCAACACTAACACAAGTGTGAAAAGTGGTTTTTCAACACTATCACAAGTGCAAAAAGTGTTTTTTTCCACACTAATACAAGTGCAAAAGTGGTTTCCTGCACCAACACAAGTGCGAAAAGTGGTTTGTCAACACTAACACAAGTGCGAAAAGTGGTTTTTCAACACTAACACAAGTGCGGAAAGTGGTTTTTCAACACTAACACAAGTGCGAAAAGTTTTTTCCACACTAATACAAGTGCAAAAGTGGTTTCCTGCACCAACACAAGTGCGAAAAGTGGTTTTTCAACACTAACACAAGTGCGAAAAGTGGTATTTCATCACTGACACAAGTGCGAAAAGTGGTTTTTCAACAATAACACAAGTGCGAAAAGTGGTTTTCCACACTAATACAAGTGCAAAAGTGGTTTCCTGCACCAACACAAGTGCGAAAAGTGGTTTTTCAACACTAAAACAAGTGCGAAAAGTGGTTTTTCAACAATAACACAAGTGCGAAAAGTGGTTTTTCCACACTAATACAAGTGCAAAAGTGGTTTCCTGCACCAACACAAGTGCGAAAAGTGGTTTTTCAACACTAAAACAAGTGCGAAAAGTGGTTTTTCAACACTAACACAAGTGCAATAAGTGGTTTTCAACACTATCACAAGTGCGAAAAGTGGTTTTCAACACTATCACAAGTGCAAAAAGTGTTTTTTCCACACTAATACAAGTGCAAAAGTGGTTTCCTGCACAAACACAAGTGCGAAAAGTGGTTTTTCAACACTAACACAAGTGCGAAAAGTGGTTTTTCAACACTAACACAAGTGTGAAAAGTGGTTTTTCAACACTATCACAAGTGCAAAAAGTGTTTTTTCCACACTAATACAAGTGCAAAATTTGTTTCCTGCACCAACACAAGTGCGAAAAGTGGTTTTTCAACACTAACACAAGTGCGAAAAGTGGTTTTTCAACACTAACACAAGTGCGAAAAGTGGTTTTTCAACACTAACACAAGTGCGAAAAGTGTTTGTTCCACACTAATACAAGTGCAAAAGTGGTTTCCTGAACCAACACAAGTGCGAAAAGTGGTTTTTCAACACTAACACAAGTGCGAAAAGTGGTTTTTCAACACTAACACAAGTGCGAAAAGTGATTTTTCCACACTAATACAAGTGCAAAAGTGGTTTCCTGCACCAACACATGTGCGAAAAGTGGTTTTTCAACACTAACACAAGTGCGAAAAGTGGTTTTTCAACACTATCACAAGTGCAAAAGTGGTTTCCTGCACCAACACAAGTGCGAAAAGTGGTTTTTCAACACTAACACAAGTGCGAAAAGTGGTTTTTCAACACTAACACAAGTGCGAAAAGTGATTTTTCCACACTAATACAAGTGCAAAAGTGGTTTCCTGCACCAACACAAGTGCGAAAAGTGGTTTTTCAACACTAACACAAGTGCAAAAAGTGGTTTTTCAACACTAACACAAGTGCGAAAAGTGGTCTTTCCACACTAATACAAGTGCAAAAGTGGTTTCCTGCACCAACACAAGTGCGAAAAGTGGTTTTTCAACACTAACACAAGTGCGAAAAGTGGTTTTTCAACACTAACACAAGTGCGAAATGTAGGTTTTTCAACACTATCACAAGTGCAAAAAGTGTGTTTTCCACACTAATACAAGTGCAAAAGTGGTTTCCTGCACCAACACAAGTGCCAAAAGTGGTTTTTCAACACTAACACAAGTACGAAAAGTGGTTTTTCAACACTAACACAAGTGCGAAAAGTGGTTTTTCAACACTAACACAAGTGCGAAAAGTGGTTTTTCCACACTAATACAAGTGCGAAAAGTGGTTTTTCAACACTAACACAAGTGCGAAAAGTGGTTTTTCAACACTATCACAAGTGCAAAAAGTGTTTTTTCCACACTAATACAAGTGCAAAAGTGGTTTCCTGCACCAACACAAGTGCGAAAAGTGGTTTTTCAACACTAACACAAGTGCGAAAAGTGTTTTTTCAACACTATCACAAGTGCAAAAAGTGTTTTTTCCACACTAATACAAGTGCAAAGGTGGTTTCCTGCACCAACACAAGTGCGAAAAGTGGTTTTTCAACACTATCACAAGTGCAAAAAGTGTTTTTTCCACACTGATACAAGTGCAAAAGTGGTTTCCTGCACCAACACAAGTGCGAAAAGTGGTTTTTCAACACTAACACAAGTGCGAAAAGTGGTTTTTCAACACTATCACAAGTGCAAAAAGTGTTTTTTCCACACTAATACAAGTGCAAAAGTGGTTTCCTGCACCAACGCAAGTGCGAAAAGTGTTTTTTCAACACTAACACAAGTGCGAAAAGAGGTTTTTCAACACTAACACAAGTGCGAAAAGTGGTTTCCTGCACCAACACAAGTGCGAAAAGTGGTTTTTCAACACTAACACAAGTGCGAAAAGTGGTTTTTCAACACTATCACAAGTGCAAAAAGTGTTTTTTTCCACACTAATACAAGTGCAAAAGTGGTTTCCTGCACCAACACAAGTGCGAAAAGTGGTTTGTCAACACTAACACAAGTGCGAAAAGTGGTTTTTCAACACTAACACAAGTGCGGAAAGTGGTTTTTCAACACTAACACAAGTGCGAAAAGTTTTTTCCACACTAATACAAGTGCAAAAGTGGTTTCCTGCACCAACACAAGTGCGAAAAGTGGTTTTTCAACACTAACACAAGTGCGAAAAGTGGTATTTCATCACTGACACAAGTGCGAAAAGTGGTTTTTCAACAATAACACAAGTGCGAAAAGTGGTTTTTCCACACTAATACAAGTGCAAAAGTGGTTTCCTGCACCAACACAAGTGCGAAAAGCGGTTTTTCAACACTAAAACAAGTGCGAAAAGTGGTTTTTCAACACTAACACAAGTGCAATAAGTGGTTTTCAACACTATCACAAGTGCGAAAAGTGGTTTTCAACACTATCACAAGTGCAAAAAGTGTTTTTTCCACACTACTACAAGTGCAAAAGTGGTTTCCTGCACAAACACAAGTGCGAAAAGTGGTTTTTCAACACTAACACAAGTGCGAAAAGTGGTTTTTCAACACTAACACAAGTGCGAAAAGTGGTTTTTCAACACTATCACAAGTGCAAAAAGTGTTTTTTCCACACTAATACAAGTGCAAAATTTGTTTCCTGCACCAACACAAGTGCGAAAAGTGGTTTTTCAACACTAACACAAGTGCGAAAAGTGGTTTTTCAACACTAACACAAGTGCGAAAAGTGGTTTTTCAACACTAACACAAGTGCGAAAAGTGTTTGTTCCACACTAATACAAGTGCAAAAGTGGTTTCCTGAACCAACACAAGTGCGAAAAGTGGTTTTTCAACACTAACACAAGTGCGAAAAGTGGTTTTTCAACACTAACACAAGTGCGAAAAGTGATTTTTCCACACTAATACAAGTGCAAAAGTGGTTTCCTGCACCAACACATGTGCGAAAAGTGGTTTTTCAACACTAACACAAGTGCGAAAAGTGGTTTTTCAACACTATCACAAGTGCAAAAGTGGTTTCCTGCACCAACACAAGTGCGAAAAGTGGTTTTTCAACACTAACACAAGTGCGAAAAGTGGTTTTTCAACACTAACACAAGTGCGAAAAGTGATTTTTCCACACTAATACAAGTGCAAAAGTGGTTTCCTGCACCAACACAAGTGCGAAAAGTGGTTTTTCAACACTAACACAAGTGCAAAAAGTGGTTTTTCAACACTAACACAAGTGCGAAAAGTGGTCTTTCCACACTAATACAAGTGCAAAAGTGGTTTCCTGCACCAACACAAGTGCGAAAAGTGGTTTTTCAACACTAACACAAGTGCGAAAAGTGGTTTTTCAACACTAACACAAGTGCGAAATGTAGGTTTTTCAACACTATCACAAGTGCAAAAAGTGTGTTTTCCACACTAATACAAGTGCAAAAGTGGTTTCCTGCACCAACACAAGTGCCAAAAGTGGTTTTTCAACACTAACACAAGTACGAAAAGTGGTTTTTCAACACTAACACAAGTGCGAAAAGTGGTTTTTCAACACTAACACAAGTGCGAAAAGTGGTTTTTTCCACACTAATACAAGTGCGAAAAGTGGTTTTTCAACACTAACACAAGTGCGAAAAGTGGTTTTTCAACACTATCACAAGTGCAAAAAGTGTTTTTTCCACACTAATACAAGTGCAAAAGTGGTTTCCTGCACCAACACAAGTGCGAAAAGTGGTTTTTCAACACTAACACAAGTGCGAAAAGTGTTTTTTCAACACTATCACAAGTGCAAAAAGTGTTTTTTCCACACTAATACAAGTGCAAAAGTGGTTTCCTGCACCAACACAAGTGCGAAAAGTGGTTTTTCAACACTAACACAAGTGCGAAAAGTGGTTTTTCAACACTATCACAAGTGCAAAAAGTGTTTTTTCCACACTAATACAAGTGCAAAAGTGGTTTCCTGCACCAACGCAAGTGCGAAAAGTGTTTTTTCAACACTAACACAAGTGCGAAAAGAGGTTTTTCAACACTAACACAAGTGCGAAAAGTGGTTTCCTGCACCAACACAAGTGCGAAAAGTGGTTTTTCAACACTAACACAAGTGCGAAAAGTGGTTTTTTCCACACTAATACAAGTGCAAAAGTGGTTTCCTGCACCAACACAAGTGCGAAAAGTGGTTTGTCAACACTAACACAAGTGCGAAAAGTGGTTTTTCAACACTAACACAAGTGCGAAAAGTGGTTTTTCAACACTAACACAAGTGCGAAAAGTTTTTTCCACACTAATACAAGTGCAAAAGTGGTTTCCTGCACCAACACAAGTGCGAAAAGTGGTTTTTCAACATTAACACAAGTGCGAAAAGTGGTATTTCATCACTGACACAAGTGCGAAAAGTGGTTTTTCAACAATAACACAAGTGCAAAAAAGTGGTTTTTCCGCACTAATACAAGTGCAAAAGTGGTTTCCTGCACCAACACAAGTGCGAAAAGTGGTTTTTCAACACTAAAACAAGTGCGAAAAGTGGTTTTTCAACACTAACACAAGTGCAATAAGTGGTTTTCAACACTATCACAAGTGCGAAAAGTGGTTTTCAACACTATCACAAGTGCAAAAAGTGTTTTTTCCACACTAATACAAGTGCAAAAGTGGTTTCCTGCACAAACACAAGTGTGAAAAGTGGTTTTTCAACACTAACACAAGTGCGAAAAGTGGTTTTTCAACACTAACACAAGTGCGAAAAGTGGTTTTTCAACACTATCACAAGTGCAAAAAGTGTTTTTTCCACACTAATACAAGTGCAAAATTTGTTTCCTGCACCAACACAAGTGCGAAAAGTGGTTTTTCAACACTAACACAAGTGCGAAAAGTGGTTTTTCAACACTAACACAAGTGCGAAAAGTGGTTTTTCAACACTAACACAAGTGCGAAAAGTGTTTGTTCCACACTATACAAGTGCAAAAGTGGTTTCCTGAACCAACACAAGTGCGAAAAGTGGTTTTTCAACACTAACACAAGTGTGAAAAGTGGTTTTTCAACACTAACACAAGTGCGAAAAGTGATTTTTCCACACTAATACAAGTGCAAAAGTGGTTTCCTGCACCAACACATGTGCGAAAAGTGGTTTTTCAACACTAACACAAGTGCGAAAAGTGTTTTTCAACACTATCACAAGTGCAAAAGTGGTTTCCTGCACCAACACAAGTGCGAAAAGTGGTTTTTCAACACTAACACAAGTGCGAAAAGTGGTTTTTCAACACTAACACAAGTGCGAAAAGTGATTTTTCCACACTAATACAAGTGCAAAAGTGGTTTCCTGCACCAACACAAGTGTGAAAAGTGGTTTTTCAACACTAACACAAGTGCAAAAAGTGGTTTTTCAACACTAACACAAGTGCGAAAAGTGGTCTTTCCACACTAATACAAGTGCAAAAGTGGTTTCCTGCACCAACACAAGTGCGAAAAGTGGTTTTTCAACACTAACACAAGTGCGAAAAGTGGTTTTTCAACACTAACACAAGTGCGAAATGTAGGTTTTTCAACACTATCACAAGTGCAAAAAGTGTGTTTTCCACACTAATACAAGTGCAAAAGTGGTTTCCTGCACCAACACAAGTGCCAAAAGTGGTTTTTCAACACTAACACAAGTACGAAAAGTGGTTTTTCAACACTAACACAAGTGCGAAAAGTGGTTTTTCAACACTAACACAAGTGCCAAAAGTGGTTTCCTGCACCAACACAAGTGCGAAAAGTGGTTTTTCAACACTAACACAAGTGCGAAAAGTGGTTTTTCAACACTATCACAAGTGCAAAAAGTGTTTTTTTCCACACTAATACAAGTGCAAAAGTGGTTTCCTGCACCAACACAAGTGCGAAAAGTGGTTTGTCAACACTAACACAAGTGCGAAAAGTGGTTTTTCAACACTAACACAAGTGCGAAAAGTGGTTTTTCAACACTAACACAAGTGCGAAAAGTTTTTTCCACACTAATACAAGTGCAGAAGTGGTTTCCTGCACCAACACAAGTGCGAAAAGTGGTTTTTCAACACGAACACAAGTGCGAAATGTAGGTTTTTCAACACTATCACAAGTGCAAAAAGTGTGTTTTCCACACTAATACAAGTGCAAAAGTGGTTTCCTGCACCAACACAAGTGCCAAAAGTGGTTTTTCAACACTAACACAAGTACGAAAAGTGGTTTTTCAACACTAACACAAGTGCGAAAAGTGGTTTTTCAACACTAACACAAGTGCCAAAAGTGGTTTTTCAACACTAACACAAGTACGAAAAGTGGTTTTTCAACACTAACACAAGTGCGAAAAGTGGTTTTTCAACACTAACACAAGTGCGAAAAGTGGTTTTTCAACACTAACACAAGTGCGAAATGTAGGTTTTTCAACACTATCACAAGTGCAAAAAGTGTGTTTTCCACACTAATACAAGTGCAAAAGTGGTTTCCTGCACCAACACAAGTGCCAAAAGTGGTTTTTCAACACTAACACAAGTACGAAAAGTGGTTTTTCAACACTAACACAAGTGCGAAAAGTGGTTTTTCAACACTAACACAAGTGCGAAAAGTGGTTTTTCCACACTAATACAAGTGCGAAAAGTGGTTTTTCAACACTAACACAAGTGCGAAAAGTGGTTTTTCAACACTATCACAAGTGCAAAAAGTGTTTTTTCCACACTGATACAAGTGCAAAAGTGGTTTCCTGCACCAACACAAGTGCGAAAAGTGGTTTTTCATCACTAACACAAGTGCGAAAAGTGGTTTTTCAACACTATCACAAGTGCAAAAAGTGTTTTTTCCACACTGATACAAGTGCAAAAGTGGTTTCCTGCACCAACACAAGTGCGAAAAGTGGTTTTTCAACACTAACACAAGTGCGAAAAGTGGTTTTTCAACACTATCACAAGTGCAAAAAGTGTTTTTTCCACACTAATACAAGTGCAAAAGTGGTTTCCTGCACCAACGCAAGTGCGAAAAGTGTTTTTTCAACACTAACACAAGTGCGAAAAGAGGTTTTTCAACACTAACACAAGTGCGAAAAGTGGTTTCCTGCACCAACACAAGTGCGAAAAGTGGTTTTTCAACACTAACACAAGTGCGAAAAGTGGTTTTTCAACACTATCACAAGTGCAAAAAGTGTTTTTTTCCACACTAATACAAGTGCAAAAGTGGTTTCCTGCACCAACACAAGTGCGAAAAGTGGTTTGTCAACACTAACACAAGTGCGAAAAGTGGTTTTTCAACACTAACACAAGTGCGGAAAGTGGTTTTTCAACACTAACACAAGTGCGAAAAGTTTTTTCCACACTAATACAAGTGCAAAAGTGGTTTCCTGCACCAACACAAGTGCGAAAAGTGGTTTTTCAACACTAACACAAGTGCGAAAAGTGGTATTTCATCACTGACACAAGTGCGAAAAGTGGTTTTTCAACAATAACACAAGTGCGAAAAGTGGTTTTTCCACACTAATACAAGTGCAAAAGTGGTTTCCTGCACCAACACAAGTGCGAAAAGTGGTTTTTCAACACTAAAACAAGTGCGAAAAGTGGTTTTTCAACACTAACACAAGTGCAATAAGTGGTTTTCAACACTATCACAAGTGCGAAAAGTGGTTTTCAACACTATCACAAGTGCAAAAAGTGTTTTTTCCACACTACTACAAGTGCAAAAGTGGTTTCCTGCACAAACACAAGTGCGAAAAGTGGTTTTTCAACACTAACACAAGTGCGAAAAGTGGTTTTTCAACACTAACACAAGTGCGAAAAGTGGTTTTTCAACACTATCACAAGTGCAAAAAGTGTTTTTTCCACACTAATACAAGTGCAAAATTTGTTTCCTGCACCAACACAAGTGCGAAAAGTGGTTTTTCAACACTAACACAAGTGCGAAAAGTGGTTTTTCAACACTAACACAAGTGCGAAAAGTGGTTTTTCAACACTAACACAAGTGCGAAAAGTGTTTGTTCCACACTAATACAAGTGCAAAAGTGGTTTCCTGAACCAACACAAGTGCGAAAAGTGGTTTTTCAACACTAACACAAGTGCGAAAAGTGGTTTTTCAACACTAACACAAGTGCGAAAAGTGATTTTTCCACACTAATACAAGTGCAAAAGTGGTTTCCTGCACCAACACATGTGCGAAAAGTGGTTTTTCAACACTAACACAAGTGCGAAAAGTGGTTTTTCAACACTATCACAAGTGCAAAAGTGGTTTCCTGCACCAACACAAGTGCGAAAAGTGGTTTTTCAACACTAACACAAGTGCGAAAAGTGGTTTTTCAACACTAACACAAGTGCGAAAAGTGATTTTTCCACACTAATACAAGTGCAAAAGTGGTTTCCTGCACCAACACAAGTGCGAAAAGTGGTTTTTCAACACTAACACAAGTGCAAAAAGTGGTTTTTCAACACTAACACAAGTGCGAAAAGTGGTCTTTCCACACTAATACAAGTGCAAAAGTGGTTTCCTGCACCAACACAAGTGCGAAAAGTGGTTTTTCAACACTAACACAAGTGCGAAAAGTGGTTTTTCAACACTAACACAAGTGCGAAATGTAGGTTTTTCAACACTATCACAAGTGCAAAAAGTGTGTTTTCCACACTAATACAAGTGCAAAAGTGGTTTCCTGCACCAACACAAGTGCCAAAAGTGGTTTTTCAACACTAACACAAGTACGAAAAGTGGTTTTTCAACACTAACACAAGTGCGAAAAGTGGTTTTTCAACACTAACACAAGTGCGAAAAGTGGTTTTTTCCACACTAATACAAGTGCGAAAAGTGGTTTTTCAACACTAACACAAGTGCGAAAAGTGGTTTTTCAACACTATCACAAGTGCAAAAAGTGTTTTTTCCACACTAATACAAGTGCAAAAGTGGTTTCCTGCACCAACACAAGTGCGAAAAGTGGTTTTTCAACACTAACACAAGTGCGAAAAGTGTTTTTTCAACACTATCACAAGTGCAAAAAGTGTTTTTTCCACACTAATACAAGTGCAAAAGTGGTTTCCTGCACCAACACAAGTGCGAAAAGTGGTTTTTCAACACTAACACAAGTGCGAAAAGTGGTTTTTCAACACTATCACAAGTGCAAAAAGTGTTTTTTCCACACTAATACAAGTGCAAAAGTGGTTTCCTGCACCAACGCAAGTGCGAAAAGTGTTTTTTCAACACTAACACAAGTGCGAAAAGAGGTTTTTCAACACTAACACAAGTGCGAAAAGTGGTTTCCTGCACCAACACAAGTGCGAAAAGTGGTTTTTCAACACTAACACAAGTGCGAAAAGTGGTTTTTTCCACACTAATACAAGTGCAAAAGTGGTTTCCTGCACCAACACAAGTGCGAAAAGTGGTTTGTCAACACTAACACAAGTGCGAAAAGTGGTTTTTCAACACTAACACAAGTGCGAAAAGTGGTTTTTCAACACTAACACAAGTGCGAAAAGTTTTTTCCACACTAATACAAGTGCAAAAGTGGTTTCCTGCACCAACACAAGTGCGAAAAGTGGTTTTTCAACACTAACACAAGTGCGAAAAGTGGTATTTCATCACTGACACAAGTGCGAAAAGTGGTTTTTCAACAATAACACAAGTGCAAAAAGTGGTTTTTCCGCACTAATACAAGTGCAAAAGTGGTTTCCTGCACCAACACAAGTGCGAAAAGTGGTTTTTCAACACTAAAACAAGTGCGAAAAGTGGTTTTTCAACACTAACACAAGTGCAATAAGTGGTTTTCAACACTATCACAAGTGCGAAAAGTGGTTTTCAACACTATCACAAGTGCAAAAAGTGTTTTTTCCACACTAATACAAGTGCAAAAGTGGTTTCCTGCACAAACACAAGTGTGAAAAGTGGTTTTTCAACACTAACACAAGTGCGAAAAGTGGTTTTTCAACACTAACACAAGTGCGAAAAGTGGTTTTTCAACACTATCACAAGTGCAAAAAGTGTTTTTTCCACACTAATACAAGTGCAAAATTTGTTTCCTGCACCAACACAAGTGCGAAAAGTGGTTTTTCAACACTAACACAAGTGCGAAAAGTGGTTTTTCAACACTAACACAAGTGCGAAAAGTGGTTTTTCAACACTAACACAAGTGCGAAAAGTGTTTGTTCCACACTAATACAAGTGCAAAAGTGGTTTCCTGAACCAACACAAGTGCGAAAAGTGGTTTTTCAACACTAACACAAGTGCGAAAAGTGGTTTTTCAACACTAACACAAGTGCGAAAAGTGATTTTTCCACACTAATACAAGTGCAAAAGTGGTTTCCTGCACCAACACATGTGCGAAAAGTGGTTTTTCAACACTAACACAAGTGCGAAAAGTGGTTTTTCAACACTATCACAAGTGCAAAAGTGGTTTCCTGCACCAACACAAGTGCGAAAAGTGGTTTTTCAACACTAACACAAGTGCGAAAAGTGGTTTTTCAACACTAACACAAGTGCGAAAAGTGATTTTTCCACACTAATACAAGTGCAAAAGTGGTTTCCTGCACCAACACAAGTGTGAAAAGTGGTTTTTCAACACTAACACAAGTGCAAAAAGTGGTTTTTCAACACTAACACAAGTGCGAAAAGTGGTCTTTCCACACTAATACAAGTGCAAAAGTGGTTTCCTGCACCAACACAAGTGCGAAAAGTGGTTTTTCAACACTAACACAAGTGCGAAAAGTGGTTTTTCAACACTAACACAAGTGCGAAATGTAGGTTTTTCAACACTATCACAAGTGCAAAAAGTGTGTTTTCCACACTAATACAAGTGCAAAAGTGGTTTCCTGCACCAACACAAGTGCCAAAAGTGGTTTTTCAACACTAACACAAGTACGAAAAGTGGTTTTTCAACACTAACACAAGTGCGAAAAGTGGTTTTTCAACACTAACACAAGTGCGAAAAGTGGTTTTTCCACACTAATACAAGTGCGAAAAGTGGTTTTTCAACACTAACACAAGTGCGAAAAGTGGTTTTTCAACACTATCACAAGTGCAAAAAGTGTTTTTTCCACACTAATACAAGTGCAAAATTGGTTTCCTGCACCAACACAAGTGCGAAAAGTGGTTTTTCAACACTAACACAAGTGCGAAAAGTGTTTTTTCAACACTATCACAAGTGCAAAAAGTGTTTTTTCCACACTAATACAAGTGCAAAAGTGGTTTCCTGCACCAACACAAGTGCGAAAAGTGGTTTTTCAACACTAACACAAGTGCGAAAAGTGATTTTTCCACACTAATACAAGTGCAAAAGTGGTTTCCTGCACCAACACAAGTGTGAAAAGTGGTCTTTCCACACTAATACAAGTGCAAAAGTGGTTTCCTGCACCAACACAAGTGCGAAAAGTGGTTTTTCAACACTAACACAAGTGCGAAAAGTGATTTTTCAACACTAACACAAGTGCAAAAAGTGGTTTTTCAACACTAACACAAGTGCGAAAAGTGGTCTTTCCACACTAATACAAGTGCAAAAGTGGTTTCCTGCACCAACACAAGTGCGAAAAGTGGTTTTTCAACACTAACACAAGTGCGAAAAGTGGTTTTTCAACACTAACACAAGTGCGAAATGTAGGTTTTTCAACACTATCACAAGTGCAAAAAGTGTGTTTTCCACACTAATACAAGTGCAAAAGTGGTTTCCTGCACCAACACAAGTGCCAAAAGTGGTTTTTCAACACTAACACAAGTACGAAAAGTGGTTTTTCAACACTAACACAAGTGCGAAAAGTGGTTTTTCAACACTAACACAAGTGCGAAAAGTGGTTTTTCCACACTAATACAAGTGCGAAAAGTGGTTTTTCAACACTAACACAAGTGCGAAAAGTGGTTTTTCAACACTATCACAAGTGCAAAAAGTGTTTTTTCCACACTAATACAAGTGCAAAATTGGTTTCCTGCACCAACACAAGTGCGAAAAGTGGTTTTTCAACACTAACACAAGTGCGAAAAGTGTTTTTTCAACACTATCACAAGTGCAAAAAGTGTTTTTTCCACACTAATACAAGTGCAAAAGTGGTTTCCTGCACCAACACAAGTGCGAAAAGTGGTTTTTCAACACTAACACAAGTGCGAAAAGTGGTTTTTCAACACTATCACAAGTGCAAAAAGTGTTTTTTCCACACTAATACAAGTGCAAAAGTGGTTTCCTGCACCAACGCAAGTGCGAAAAGTGTTTTTTCAACACTAACACAAGTACGAAAAGAGGTTTTTCAACACTAACACAAGTGCGAAAAGTGGTTTCCTGCACCAACACAAGTGCGAAAAGTGGTTTTTCAACACTATCACAAGTGCAAAAAGTGTTTTTTCCACACTAATACAAGTGCAAAAGTGGTTTGTCAACACGAACACAAGTGCGAAAAGTGGTTTTTCAACACTAACACAACTGCGAAAAGTGGTTTTTCCACACTAATACAAGTGCAAAAGTGGTTTCCTGCACCAACACAAGTGCGAAAAGTGGTTTTTCAACACTAACACAAGTGCGAAAAGTGGTTTTTCAACACTAACACAAGTGCGAAAAGTGTTTTTTCCACACTAATACAAGTGCAAAAGTGGTTTCCTGCACAACACAAGTGCAAAAAGTGGTTTTTCAACACTAACGTCTAACACAAGTGCGAAAAGTGGTTTTTGAACACTATCACAAGTGCAAAAAGTGTTTTTTCCACACGAATACAAGTGCAAAAGTCGTTTCCTGCACCAACACAAGTGCAAAAAGTGGTTTTTCAACACTAACACAAGTGCGAAAAGTGGTTTTTCAACACTAACACAAGTGCGAAAAGTGATTTTTCCACACTAATACAAGTGCAAAAGTGGTTTCCTGCACCAACACAAGTGCGAAAAGTGGTTTTTCAACACTAACACAAGTGCGAAAAGTGGTTTTTCAACACTATCACAAGTGCAAAAGTGGTTTCCTGCACCAACACAAGTGCGAAAAGTGGTTTTTCAACACTAACACAAGTGCGAAAAGTGGTTTTTCAACACTAACACAAGTGCGAAAAGTGGTTTTTCCACACTAATACAAGTGCAAAAGTGGTTTCCTGCACCAACACAAGTGCGAAAAGTGGTTTTTCAACACTAACACATGTGCGAAAATTGGTTTTTCAACACTATCACAAGTGCAAAAAGTGTTTTTTCCACACTAATACAAGTGCAAAAGTGGTTTCCTGCACCAACACAAGTGCGAAAAGTGGTTTTTCAACACTAACACAAGTGCGAAAAGAGGTTTTTCAACACTAACACAAGTGCGAAAAGGGGTTTTTCCACACTAATACAAGTGCAAAGGTGGTTTCCTGCACCAACACAAGTGCGAAAAGTGGTTTTTCAACACTAACACAAGTGCAAAAAGTGGTTTTTCAACACTATCGCAAGTGCAAAAAGTGGTTTTTCCACACTAATACAAGTGCAAAAGTGGTTTACTGCACCAACACAAGTGCGAAAAGTGGTTTTTCAACACTAACACAAGTGTGAAAAGTGGTTTTTCAACACTATCACAAGTGCAAAAAGTATTTTTTCCACACTAATACAAGTGCAAAAGTGGTTTCCTGCACCAACACAAGTGCGAAAAGTGGTTTTTCAACACTAACACAAGTGCGAAAAGTGGTATTTCATCACTGACACAAGTGCGAAAAGTGGTTTTTCAACAATAACACAAGTGCGAAAAGTGGTTTTTCCACACTAATACAAGTGCAAAAGTGGTTTCCTGCACCAACACAAGTGCGAAAAGTGGTTTTTCAACACTAAAACAAGTGCGAAAAGTGGTTTTTCAACACTAACACAAGTGCAAAAAGTGGTTTTCAACACTATCACAAGTGCGAAAAGTGGTTTTCAACACTATCACAAGTGCAAAAAGTGTTTTTTCCACACTAATACAAGTGCGAAAGTGGTTTCCTGCACAAACACAAGTGCGAAAAGTGGTTTTTCAACACTAACACAAGTGCGAAAAGTGGTTTTTCAACACTAACACAAGTGCGAAAAGTGGTTTTTCAACACTATCACAAGTGCAAAAAGTGTTTTTTCCACACTAATACAAGTGCAAAATTTGTTTCCTGCACCAACACAAGTGCGAAAAGTGGTTTTTCAACACTAACACAAGTGCGAAAAGTGGTTTTTTTAACACTAACACAAGTGCGAAAAGTGGTTTTTCAACACTAACACAAGTGCGAAAAGTGTTTGTTCCACACTAATACAAGTGCAAAAGTGGTTTCCTGAACCAACACAAGTGCGAAAAGTGGTTTTTCAACACTAACACAAGTGCGAAAAGTGGTTTTTCAACACTAACACAAGTGCGAAAAGTGATTTTTCCACACTAATACAAGTGCAAAAGTGGTTTCCTGCACCAACACATGTGCGAAAAGTGGTTTTTCAACACTAACACAAGTGTGAAAAGTGGTTTTTCAACACTACCACAAGTGCAAAAGTGGTTTCCTGCACCAACACAAGTGCGAAAAGTGGTTTTTCAACACTAACACAAGTGCGAAAAGTGGTTTTTCAACACTAACACAAGTGCGAAAAGTGATTTTTCCACACTAATACAAGTGCAAAAGTGGTTTCCTGCACAAACACAAGTGCGAAAAGTGGTTTTTCAACACTAACACAAGTGCAAAAAGTGGTTTTTCAACACTAACACAAGTGCGAAAAGTGGTCTTTCCACACTAATACAAGTGCAAAAGTGGTTTCCTGCACCAACACAAGTGCGAAAAGTGGTTTTTCAACACTAACACAAGTGCGAAAAGTGGTTTTTCAACACTAACACAAGTGCGAAATGTAGGTTTTTCAACACTATCACAAGTGCAAAAAGTGTGTTTTCCACACTAATACAAGTGCAAAAGTGGTTTCCTGCACCAACACAAGTGCCAAAAGTGGTTTTTCAACACTAACACAAGTACGAAAAGTGGTTTTTCAACACTAACACAAGTGCGAAAAGTGGTTTTTCAACACTAACACAAGTGCGAAAAGTGGTTTTTCCACACTAATACAAGTGCGAAAAGTGGTTTTTCAACACTAACACAAGTGCGAAAAGTGGTTTTTCAACACTATCACAAGTGCAAAAAGTGTTTTTTCCGCACTGATACAAGTGCAAAAGTGGTTTCCTGCACCAACACAAGTGCGAAAAGTGGTTTTTCAACACTAACACAAGTGCGAAAAGTGTTTTTTCAACACTATCACAAGTGCAAAAAGTGTTTTTTCCACACTAATACAAGTGCAAAAGTGGTTTCCTGCACCAACAAAAGTGCGAAAAGTGGTTTTTCAACACTAACACAAGTGCGAAAAGTGGTTTTTCAACACTATCACAAGTGCAAAAAGTGTTTTTTCCACACTAATACAAGTGCAAAAGTGGTTTCCTGCACCAACGCAAGTGCGAAAAGTGTTTTTTCAACACTAACACAAGTGCGAAAAGAGGTTTTTCAACACTAACACAAGTGCGAAAAGTGGTTTCCTGCACCAACACAAGTGCGAAAAGTGGTTTTTCAACACTAACACAAGTGCGAAAAGTGGTTTTTCAACACTATCACAAGTGCAAAAAGTGTTTTTTTCCACACTAATACAAGTGCAAAAGTGGTTTCCTGCACCAACACAAGTGCGAAAAGTGGTTTGTCAACACTAACACAAGTGCGAAAAGTGGTTTTTCAACACTAACACAAGTGCGGAAAGTGGTTTTTCAACACTAACACAAGTGCGAAAAGTTTTTTCCACACTAATACAAGTGCAAAAGTGGTTTCCTGCACCAACACAAGTGCGAAAAGTGGTTTTTCAACACTAACACAAGTGCGAAAAGTGGTATTTCATCACTGACACAAGTGCGAAAAGTGGTTTTTCAACAATAACACAAGTGCGAAAAGTGGTTTTTCCACACTAATACAAGTGCAAAAGTGGTTTCCTGCACCAACACAAGTGCGAAAAGTGGTTTTTCAACACTAAAACAAGTGCGAAAAGTGGTTTTTCAACACTAACACAAGTGCAATAAGTGGTTTTCAACACTATCACAAGTGCGAAAAGTGGTTTTCAACACTATCACAAGTGCAAAAAGTGTTTTTTCCACACTAATACAAGTGCAAAAGTGGTTTCCTGCACAAACACAAGTGCGAAAAGTGGTTTTTCAACACTAACACAAGTGCGAAAAGTGGTTTTTCAACACTAACACAAGTGCGAAAAGTGGTTTTTCAACACTATCACAAGTGCAAAAAGTGTTTTTTCCACACTAATACAAGTGCAAAATTTGTTTCCTGCACCAACACAAGTGCGAAAAGTGGTTTTTCAACACTAACACAAGTGCGAAAAGTGGTTTTTCAACACTAACACAAGTGCGAAAAGTGGTTTTTCAACACTAACACAAGTGCGAAAAGTGTTTGTTCCACACTAATACAAGTGCAAAAGTGGTTTCCTGAACCAACACAAGTGCGAAAAGTGGTTTTTCAACACTAACACAAGTGCGAAAAGTGGTTTTTCAACACTAACACAAGTGCGAAAAGTGATTTTTCCACACTAATACAAGTGCAAAAGTGGTTTCCTGCACCAACACATGTGCGAAAAGTGGTTTTTCAACACTAACACAAGTGCGAAAAGTGGTTTTTCAACACTATCACAAGTGCAAAAGTGGTTTCCTGCACCAACACAAGTGCGAAAAGTGGTTTTTCAACACTAACACAAGTGCGAAAAGTGGTTTTTCAACACTAACACAAGTGCGAAAAGTGATTTTTCCACACTAATACAAGTGCAAAAGTGGTTTCCTGCACCAACACAAGTGCGAAAAGTGGTTTTTCAACACTAACACAAGTGCAAAAAGTGGTTTTTCAACACTAACACAAGTGCGAAAAGTGGTCTTTCCACACTAATACAAGTGCAAAAGTGGTTTCCTGCACCAACACAAGTGCGAAAAGTGGTTTTTCAACACTAACACAAGTGCGAAAAGTGGTTTTTCAACACTAACACAAGTGCGAAATGTAGGTTTTTCAACACTATCACAAGTGCAAAAAGTGTGTTTTCCACACTAATACAAGTGCAAAAGTGGTTTCCTGCACCAACACAAGTGCCAAAAGTGGTTTTTCAACACTAATACAAGTGCGAAAAGTGGTTTTTCAACACTAACACAAGTGCGAAAAGTGGTTTTTCAACACTATCACAAGTGCAAAAAGTGTTTTTTCCACACTAATACAAGTGCAAAAGTGGTTTCCTGCACCAACACAAGTGCGAAAAGTGGTTTTTCAACACTAACACAAGTGCGAAAAGTGTTTTTTCAACACTATCACAAGTGCAAAAAGTGTTTTTTCCACACTAATACAAGTGCAAAAGTGGTTTCCTGCACCAACACAAGTGCGAAAAGTGGTTTTTCAACACTAACACAAGTGCGAAAAGTGGTTTTTCAACACTATCACAAGTGCAAAAAGTGTTTTTTCCACACTAATACAAGTGCAAAAGTGGTTTCCTGCACCAACACAAGTGCGAAAAGTGTTTTTTCAACACTAACACAAGTGCGAAAAGAGGTTTTTCAACACTAACACAAGTGCGAAAAGTGGTTTCCTGCACCAACACAAGTGCGAAAAGTGGTTTTTCAACACTAACACAAGTGCGAAAAGTGGTTTTTCAACACTATCACAAGTGCAAAAAGTGTTTTTTTCCACACTAATACAAGTGCAAAAGTGGTTTCCTGCACCAACACAAGTGCGAAAAGTGGTTTGTCAACACTAACACAAGTGCGAAAAGTGGTTTTTCAACACTAACACAAGTGCGAAAAGTGGTTTTTCAACACTAACACAAGTGCGAAAAGTTTTTTCCACACTAATACAAGTGCAAAAGTGGTTTCCTGCACCAACACAAGTGCGAAAAGTGGTTTTTCAACACGAACACAAGTGCGAAATGTAGGTTTTTCAACACTATCACAAGTGCAAAAAGTGTGTTTTCCACACTAATACAAGTGCAAAAGTGGTTTCCTGCACCAACACAAGTGCCAAAAGTGGTTTTTCAACACTAACACAAGTACGAAAAGTGGTTTTTCAACACTAACACAAGTGCGAAAAGTGGTTTTTCAACACTAACACAAGTGCCAAAAGTGGTTTTTCAACACTAACACAAGTACGAAAAGTGGTTTTTCAACACTAACACAAGTGGAAAAGTGGTTTTTCAACACTAACACAAGTGCGAAAAGTGGTTTTTCAACACTAACACAAGTGCGAAATGTAGGTTTTTCAACACTATCACAAGTGCAAAAAGTGTGTTTTCCACACTAATACAAGTGCAAAAGTGGTTTCCTGCACCAACACAAGTGCCAAAAGTGGTTTTTCAACACTAACACAAGTACGAAAAGTGGTTTTTCAACACTAACACAAGTGCGAAAAGTGGTTTTTCAACACTAACACAAGTGCGAAAAGTGGTTTTTACACACTAATACAAGTGCGAAAAGTGGTTTTTCAACACTAACACAAGTGCGAAAAGTGGTTTTTCAACACTATCACAAGTGCAAAAAGTGTTTTTTCCACACTGATACAAGTGCAAAAGTGGTTTCCTGCACCAACACAAGTGCGAAAAGTGGTTTTTCAACACTAACACAAGTGCGAAAAGTGTTTTTTCAACACTATCACAAGTGCAAAAAGTGTTTTTTCCACACTAATACAAGTGCAAAAGTGGTTTCCTGCACCAACACAAGTGCGAAAAGTGGTTTTTCAACACTAACACAAGTGCGAAAAGTGGTTTTTCAACACTATCACAAGTGCAAAAAGTGTTTTTTCCACACTAATACAAGTGCAAAAGTGGTTTCCTGCACCAACGCAAGTGCGAAAAGTGTTTTTTCAACACTAACACAAGTGCGAAAAGAGGTTTTTCAACACTAACACAAGTGCGAAAAGTGGTTTCCTGCACCAACACAAGTGCGAAAAGTGGTTTTTCAACACTAACACAAGTGCGAAAAGTGGTTTTTCAACACTATCACAAGTGCAAAAAGTGTTTTTTTCCACACTATACAAGTGCAAAAGTGGTTTCCTGCACCAACACAAGTGCGAAAAGTGGTTTGTCAACACTAACACAAGTGCGAAAAGTGGTTTTTCAACACTAACACAAGTGCGGAAAGTGGTTTTTCAACACTAACACAAGTGCGAAAAGTTTTTTCCACACTAATACAAGTGCAAAAGTGGTTTCCTGCACCAACACAAGTGCGAAAAGTGGTTTTTCAACACTAACACAAGTGCGAAAAGTGGTATTTCATCACTGACACAAGTGCGAAAAGTGGTTTTTCAACAATAACACAAGTGCGAAAAGTGGTTTTCCACACTAATACAAGTGCAAAAGTGGTTTCCTGCACCAACACAAGTGCGAAAAGTGGTTTTTCAACACTAAAACAAGTGCGAAAAGTGGTTTTTCAACAATAACACAAGTGCGAAAAGTGGTTTTTCCACACTAATACAAGTGCAAAAGTGGTTTCCTGCACCAACACAAGTGCGAAAAGTGGTTTTTCAACACTAAAACAAGTGCGAAAAGTGGTTTTTCAACACTAACACAAGTGCAATAAGTGGTTTTCAACACTATCACAAGTGCGAAAAGTGGTTTTCAACACTATCACAAGTGCAAAAAGTGTTTTTTCCACACTAATACAAGTGCAAAAGTGGTTTCCTGCACAAACACAAGTGCGAAAAGTGGTTTTTCAACACTAACACAAGTGCGAAAAGTGGTTTTTCAACACTAACACAAGTGCGAAAAGTGGTTTTTCAACACTATCACAAGTGCAAAAAGTGTTTTTTCCACACTAATACAAGTGCAAAATTTGTTTCCTGCACCAACACAAGTGCGAAAAGTGGTTTTTCAACACTAACACAAGTGCGAAAAGTGGTTTTTCAACACTAACACAAGTGCGAAAAGTGGTTTTTCAACACTAACACAAGTGCGAAAAGTGTTTGTTCCACACTAATACAAGTGCAAAAGTGGTTTCCTGAACCAACACAAGTGCGAAAAGTGGTTTTTCAACACTAACACAAGTGCGAAAAGTGGTTTTTCAACACTAACACAAGTGCGAAAAGTGATTTTTCCACACTAATACAAGTGCAAAAGTGGTTTCCTGCACCAACACATGTGCGAAAAGTGGTTTTTCAACACTAACACAAGTGCGAAAAGTGGTTTTTCAACACTATCACAAGTGCAAAAGTGGTTTCCTGCACCAACACAAGTGCGAAAAGTGGTTTTTCAACACTAACACAAGTGCGAAAAGTGGTTTTTCAACACTAACACAAGTGCGAAAAGTGATTTTTCCACACTAATACAAGTGCAAAAGTGGTTTCCTGCACCAACACAAGTGCGAAAAGTGGTTTTTCAACACTAACACAAGTGCAAAAAGTGGTTTTTCAACACTAACACAAGTGCGAAAAGTGGTCTTTCCACACTAATACAAGTGCAAAAGTGGTTTCCTGCACCAACACAAGTGCGAAAAGTGGTTTTTCAACACTAACACAAGTGCGAAAAGTGGTTTTTCAACACTAACACAAGTGCGAAATGTAGGTTTTTCAACACTATCACAAGTGCAAAAAGTGTGTTTTCCACACTAATACAAGTGCAAAAGTGGTTTCCTGCACCAACACAAGTGCCAAAAGTGGTTTTTCAACACTAACACAAGTACGAAAAGTGGTTTTTCAACACTAACACAAGTGCGAAAGTGGTTTTTCAACACTAACACAAGTGCGAAAAGTGGTTTTTCCACACTAATACAAGTGCGAAAAGTGGTTTTTCAACACTAACACAAGTGCGAAAAGTGGTTTTTCAACACTATCACAAGTGCAAAAAGTGTTTTTTCCACACTAATACAAGTGCAAAAGTGGTTTCCTGCACCAACACAAGTGCGAAAAGTGGTTTTTCAACACTAACACAAGTGCGAAAAGTGTTTTTTCAACACTATCACAAGTGCAAAAAGTGTTTTTTCCACACTAATACAAGTGCAAAAGTGGTTTCCTGCACCAACACAAGTGCGAAAAGTGGTTTTTCAACACTAACACAAGTGCGAAAAGTGGTTTTTCAACACTATCACAAGTGCAAAAAGTGTTTTTTCCACACTAATACAAGTGCAAAAGTGGTTTCCTGCACCAACGCAAGTGCGAAAAGTGTTTTTTCAACACTAACACAAGTGCGAAAAGAGGTTTTTCAACACTAACACAAGTGCGAAAAGTGGTTTCCTGCACCAACACAAGTGCGAAAAGTGGTTTTTCAACACTAACACAAGTGCGAAAAGTGGTTTTTCAACACTATCACAAGTGCAAAAAGTGTTTTTTTCCACACTAATACAAGTGCAAAAGTGGTTTCCTGCACCAACACAAGTGCGAAAAGTGGTTTGTCAACACTAACACAAGTGCGAAAAGTGGTTTTTCAACACTAACACAAGTGCGAAAAGTGGTTTTTCAACACTAATACAAGTGCGAAAAGTTTTTTCCACACTAATACAAGTGCAGAAGTGGTTTCCTGCACCAACACAAGTGCGAAAAGTGGTTTTTCAACACGAACACAAGTGCGAAATGTAGGTTTTTCAACACTATCACAAGTGCAAAAAGTGTGTTTTCCACACTAATACAAGTGCAAAAGTGGTTTCCTGCACCAACACAAGTGCCAAAAGTGGTTTTTCAACACTAACACAAGTACGAAAAGTGGTTTTTCAACACTAACACAAGTGCGAAAAGTGGTTTTTCAACACTAACACAAGTGCCAAAAGTGGTTTTTCAACACTAACACAAGTACGAAAAGTGGTTTTTCAACACTAACACAAGTGCGAAAAGTGGTTTTTCAACACTAACACAAGTGCGAAAAGTGGTTTTTCAACACTAACACAAGTGCGAAATGTAGGTTTTTCAACACTATCACAAGTGCAAAAAGTGTGTTTTCCACACTAATACAAGTGCAAAAGTGGTTTCCTGCACCAACACAAGTGCCAAAAGTGGTTTTTCAACACTAACACAAGTACGAAAAGTGGTTTTTCAACACTAACACAAGTGCGAAAAGTGGTTTTTCAACACTAACACAAGTGCGAAAAGTGGTTTTTCCACACTAATACAAGTGCGAAAAGTGGTTTTTCAACACTAACACAAGTGCGAAAAGTGGTTTTTCAACACTATCACAAGTGCAAAAAGTGTTTTTTCCACACTGATACAAGTGCAAAAGTGGTTTCCTGCACCAACACAAGTGCGAAAAGTGGTTTTTCAACACTAACACAAGTGCGAAAAGTGGTTTTTCAACACTATCACAAGTGCAAAAAGTGTTTTTTCCACACTGATACAAGTGCAAAAGTGGTTTCCTGCACCAACACAAGTGCGAAAAGTGGTTTTCAACACTAACACAAGTGCGAAAAGTGGTTTTTCAACACTATCACAAGTGCAAAAAGTGTTTTTTCCACACTAATACAAGTGCAAAAGTGGTTTCCTGCACCAACGCAAGTGCGAAAAGTGTTTTTTCAACACTAACACAAGTGCGAAAAGAGGTTTTTCAACACTAACACAAGTGCGAAAAGTGGTTTCCTGCACCAACACAAGTGCGAAAAGTGGTTTTTCAACACTAACACAAGTGCGAAAAGTGGTTTTTCAACACTATCACAAGTGCAAAAAGTGTTTTTTTCCACACTAATACAAGTGCAAAAGTGGTTTCCTGCACCAACACAAGTGCGAAAAGTGGTTTGTCAACACTAACACAAGTGCGAAAAGTGGTTTTTCAACACTAACACAAGTGCGGAAAGTGGTTTTTCAACACTAACACAAGTGCGAAAAGTTTTTTCCACACTAATACAAGTGCAAAAGTGGTTTCCTGCACCAACACAAGTGCGAAAAGTGGTTTTTCAACACTAACACAAGTGCGAAAAGTGGTATTTCATCACTGACACAAGTGCGAAAAGTGGTTTTTCAACAATAACACAAGTGCGAAAAGTGGTTTTTCCACACTAATACAAGTGCAAAAGTGGTTTCCTGCACCAACACAAGTGCGAAAAGTGGTTTTTCAACACTAAAACAAGTGCGAAAAGTGGTTTTTCAACACTAACACAAGTGCAATAAGTGGTTTTCAACACTATCACAAGTGCGAAAAGTGGTTTTCAACACTATCACAAGTGCAAAAAGTGTTTTTTCCACACTACTACAAGTGCAAAAGTGGTTTCCTGCACAAACACAAGTGCGAAAAGTGGTTTTTCAACACTAACACAAGTGCGAAAAGTGGTTTTTCAACACTAACACAAGTGCGAAAAGTGGTTTTTCAACACTATCACAAGTGCAAAAAGTGTTTTTTCCACACTAATACAAGTGCAAAATTTGTTTCCTGCACCAACACAAGTGCGAAAAGTGGTTTTTCAACACTAACACAAGTGCGAAAAGTGGTTTTTCAACACTAACACAAGTGCGAAAAGTGGTTTTTCAACACTAACACAAGTGCGAAAAGTGTTTGTTCCACACTAATACAAGTGCAAAAGTGGTTTCCTGAACCAACACAAGTGCGAAAAGTGGTTTTTCAACACTAACACAAGTGCGAAAAGTGGTTTTTCAACACTAACACAAGTGCGAAAAGTGATTTTTCCACACTAATACAAGTGCAAAAGTGGTTTCCTGCACCAACACATGTGCGAAAAGTGGTTTTTCAACACTAACACAAGTGCGAAAAGTGGTTTTTCAACACTATCACAAGTGCAAAAGTGGTTTCCTGCACCAACACAAGTGCGAAAAGTGGTTTTTCAACACTAACACAAGTGCGAAAAGTGGTTTTTCAACACTAACACAAGTGCGAAAAGTGATTTTTCCACACTAATACAAGTGCAAAAGTGGTTTCCTGCACCAACACAAGTGCGAAAAGTGGTTTTTCAACACTAACACAAGTGCAAAAAGTGGTTTTTCAACACTAACACAAGTGCGAAAAGTGGTCTTTCCACACTAATACAAGTGCAAAAGTGGTTTCCTGCACCAACACAAGTGCGAAAAGTGGTTTTTCAACACTAACACAAGTGCGAAAAGTGGTTTTTCAACACTAACACAAGTGCGAAATGTAGGTTTTTCAACACTATCACAAGTGCAAAAAGTGTGTTTTCCACACTAATACAAGTGCAAAAGTGGTTTCCTGCACCAACACAAGTGCCAAAAGTGGTTTTTCAACACTAACACAAGTACGAAAAGTGGTTTTTCAACACTAACACAAGTGCGAAAAGTGGTTTTTCAACACTAACACAAGTGCGAAAAGTGGTTTTTTCCACACTAATACAAGTGCGAAAAGTGGTTTTTCAACACTAACACAAGTGCGAAAAGTGGTTTTTCAACACTATCACAAGTGCAAAAAGTGTTTTTTCCACACTAATACAAGTGCAAAAGTGGTTTCCTGCACCAACACAAGTGCGAAAAGTGGTTTTTCAACACTAACACAAGTGCGAAAAGTGTTTTTTCAACACTATCACAAGTGCAAAAAGTGTTTTTTCCACACTAATACAAGTGCAAAAGTGGTTTCCTGCACCAACACAAGTGCGAAAAGTGGTTTTTCAACACTAACACAAGTGCGAAAAGTGGTTTTTCAACACTATCACAAGTGCAAAAAGTGTTTTTTCCACACTAATACAAGTGCAAAAGTGGTTTCCTGCACCAACGCAAGTGCGAAAAGTGTTTTTTCAACACTAACACAAGTGCGAAAAGTGGTTTTTCAACACTATCACAAGTGCAAAAAGTGTTTTTTCCACACTGATACAAGTGCAAAAGTGGTTTCCTGCACCAACACAAGTGCGAAAAGTGGTTTTTCAACACTAACACAAGTGCGAAAAGTGGTTTTTCAACACTATCACAAGTGCAAAAAGTGTTTTTTCCACACTAATACAAGTGCAAAAGTGGTTTCCTGCACCAACGCAAGTGCGAAAAGTGGTTTTTCAACACTAACACAAGTGCGAAAAGTGGTTTTTCAACACTATCACAAGTGCAAAAAGTGTTTTTTCCACACTGATACAAGTGCAAAAGTGGTTTCCTGCACCAACACAAGTGCGAAAGTGGTTTTTCAACACTAACACAAGTGCGAAAAGTGGTTTTTCAACACTATCACAAGTGCAAAAAGTGTTTTTTCCACACTAATACAAGTGCAAAAGTGGTTTCCTGCACCA